>NW_024081377.1:89792-395494 GCF_003009895.1 Hyaena hyaena | reverse complement strand
AGAAAGAAAGAAAGAAAGAAAGAAAGAAAGAAAGAAAGAAAGAAAGAAAGAAAGAAACCTTTCCAATGCAGGGCTCAATCTCATGAATCATGAGATCATGTCCTGAGCTAAAATCAAGTCGGACACTCAACCAACTGAGCCACCTAGGTGCCCCTCAAAGATATGCTTTTTTTATTCTAAATTAAATCACGTGCTGTGATCGACTGTATCCCTTCAAAAGTCCTATGTCGAAATTCTAATTCCCAATGTGATGGTATTAGAAGGTAAGGCCTTCTGTTTCGATCATGAAGGAGGAGCCCTCATGAATAGGATTACTGTTCTTATACACAAAACTCCGTAGAGCCCCCCTTTGTTTCTACCATGTGAAATTACAATGAGAGGTCCACCGCCTGGAAGAGGGCCCTCCCCAGACCATGCTGGCACCCTGACCTTCAACTTCTAATCTCCAAGGCCATAAGAAATAAATTTCTGTTGTTTATACGTTACCCAGTCTATGGTATTCTGTTATAGCAACCCAAGTGGACTAAGTATGACTTTCTATAATTTATACACATGTAAATGTACTATCTTAGCAGTAAGAGACAACAAATTTACTGCCACTTTCAAATGACATATCCTCAAATGTTTAAATACAGTTGCCATAGTCCCCTTTGTGAATTAAATACTCCCAGTTCTTTTAATTTTGTCTTATTTGATTTTTTTAAATTTCTCTAACCATTCTAATTTCTTTTATCTGAGTATACTACTCTTTATACCTTAATGTGTTTCCTACAACTAAGGTGTAAACACTGGTTATAGGCTAATCGATGGAAGGTAATTCTTTAGGACAACTATACATTTCTCTTGGAGGCACCTGAGTGTCTCAGTTGGTTAAGAATCTGACTTTTGATTTCTGCTCAGGTTGTGATCTCACAGTACACAAAATCGAGCCCTACTTCAGGTTCTACACTGACAGCATGGAGCCTGTTTGGGATTCCCTTCCCACCTGCCCTCTACCCCTCTCCCACTGACACTCCTGCTCTCTCTCTCTAAATAAATAAACATTAAAAAATAGAAATTAAAAAAACAAACATTTCTCCTGTATCTGTATTAATACTTAATGATGTCTGAATTATCTCCTTTCTATTCTTTAAGTTACTTAATACAAAATCCAGGTACTTTTAAAGTATGTATCACCTAAAAACATCAGTGCATTTAAAAATTTAGTGCTTAGTGGGGCGCCTGGGTGGCTTAGTCGGTTAAGTGTCCGACTTTCGCTTAGGTCATGATCTCGCGGTTCGTGGGTTCGAGCCCCGCGTCAGGCAATGTGCTGACTGCCAGCTCAGAGCCTGGAGCCTGTTTCAGTCTGTGACTCCCTCTCTCTCTGACCCTCCGCTGCTCACGCTGTCCCTCTCTCTCTCCTAGAAATAAATAAAAAATATTTTTAAAAAAATTTAGTGCTTAGTAAAGATCAGAAAACAAATGCGAGGTAGGCTCTATAACATTTCCCAAAGATATTCATCCATGTCCTGATCCCTGGAACCTCTCAAGTATTAACATTACATTGCAAAAGGGAATTTACAGATAAGATTAAGTTAAGCATTCTGAAATGAGAAGATTATTCTGGATTATCTTGGTGTGCCCAGTGTAATGCAAAAGAGAGAATGTGCTATAAAAATAGAAGGGGCCGGTTATTTAAGGACACAAGCCAAGGAGTGCAGGCAGCCTCCACAAACTAGAATAGGCAAGAAATGTTTTCTCCCCCCTGAAGAAAATGTGGCCCGTTTTGGACTTCTGACTTCCAGAACCAGAAAATAATAAATTTGTGTTGTTTTAAGCCACTAAATTAGTGGCAATTTGCTACAACATCAAATAATAACTAATATAGAATGATAACTTTAAATCTTCCATGTTGAATATTGTTCCAAAATAATCCTTTTACAAAACACGTATTCTTTTTGTGGGTTAACAAGTATGCATTAATTAAGATGCCCTCTAGAGTACACACATTAAATTTGTATATGTAATTTTGCTTATGTAATATTGAACTGGAAACCAACATTTTTAAAGTATCAAAGATTATTTAAATGCCCCTTAAGTGACTTTGTATTTTCTCTTTGCAGAGAACCATCTTGTTGAGAATATTTTCGTTTTGTGGTAAGAAATATAATGAGTCATGCTGAAACTCTAGGGTTCATCATTCTCAACTGTTAATTGAAAAATAATTGCAACCAAACGGAAACTAAACTCACCAAGGTTTTATTTTAAGAATAACTACACTAACAGATTATTATAATTCCAGCAACCTTTTCACTAATTACCTTCTCTGGAGATACAGACAGGAAGTGGTGTGCGATGTTCTCTAAGCTCATCAAATTGCTCCTGGAGCAGTAATTTCTCATTTGTAGTCTGAGCACTTTATTCAGTACAACATTCGTCAAATCCGACAGAAGGGTATGAAACCTAACAGCCCTCCACAAGAAGCTGAAAGGCAAGAGGAAACTTCATTCACCAACAGTCTGTCATGACAAAGTCTATAAAATTCCTTTAATTTGTTGATATTCATGCTGAATTGCAATGGAAAATCACTTAAGATTTTATTTTCTAATTTATAGTTAGCATTTTTATCATATGTTATCCAACCAGTTCTATATTGTATGAGACAATGTTCACCAAAGATTTTATAGAATACCTGGAATCAATTTCAAAGTATGTAATCTTTCAACAGTGAAAGGTGAGAATCTACCAGTGATTATCAATGCATGTGTTTATTATACCTGGTAATGCTACAACTTAGCAGTCAGTTCTAAACTTTTACCATATACTAAGAAGAAAGGGAAAATGAAGAAATTATCTAGATAATTCACACTTATCAAAGTTTCACTCAAGTGCTGGGATAAGCTATACAAAATTGTGTCTGTGATTCATAAGTTAAAACATTCTCAACCCTTGAAAGATTTCTGGGGCCTGAATTACACTTTGTGACTTAAAAGGATCACATACCAAACATTACAATGCAGTAAATACTGGGCCTATGTGATGGTCCATGTGATCACATGCAAATAGTAAGTGGGGCGAGTTTTAAGCAAGTAAAAAACAGTATTTAATTTGAATTGTTCAGATATCTGAAAGCTTCAGATTTGAAGAGATGTAGGTTTAACAATTTTCTAATTGTGTGAATTTGAACAAATTATTCAATGTCATGACTATCATTAGTTTGTAATACACAGAGTAATGACACCTACTTCATCTTATACTAATGTTTAGATTAAATATAAACATCCTAAAAGCAGACTTTTTGTCCATGTTACTCACTCTCTACCTGCAGAGGCTAGCACAGCACAAGTTGTAATCTGCATTTTAACAGTGTTGAATAAATGAGTGACTAGAATACATCACTCAATAAATGTAGCTGTTAATATTAGGTATGTAACTTTAATTTTTTATTTCGTTAAGTTTCTTTCTGTCTTCAGAGATATCAGATAACAGAGAAAAGCACGCAAAGCACCATGACATTTGCGCCTATTTTCTACATTGCTTTGCATGGAGTTTAAAGAATGTGCATGCGTTAATGTGTATTAGTTAAAGTAACACTCGGTGCTGCAGTCTGTTATCCCCCAAATCTCAGAGATTTAACATAATAGAAATTCAACTTGCTCTCTTCTAAAATCTAATTAGTATGTGTGTGTATGCGGGTTGGTCTGGGGGAAGATTGGGTGGTGGTTAAAGAATGTTCTGCTCCACAATCATCAAAGACCCAGGCTGCTTCTCTCTTGAGCCCGTGTTTCCATACACTTACAGTCCTCTCCACTTGACAAGTGGTGTATACTAATCTCATCCCCTTCCCAGGTTCATGATTTCATTTATAGAGACACCAGACTCCAAGAGAAGATAGGAAAAAGAGAATGCCTCTGAGCCAGAAGGAAGGGGATCCAGATTTGGTAAACAACCAGGTGGTTCTGTCTCATGGAGATTGTGGTCACCAGTAATCAATTCATTTCTCCTTCTATACATAGGACACAAAACTTCCTTCTTCTTCAAGTAAAACAACTCAAAGCCCCATCCAGTCACTATATTAATCAAAAATCCAGGAACTCGGGATATACTCCAGTTTTTCTATCAGGTCATGAGGTCTGGATATACTTCTTAAAGGTTGTAGGGGCCAAGGACAGGCTGCCCCAAGATGGGTCACATTGGCATAAAGATCATTTTAAGTTAGGAAGGAACCAAATCCCAGCAGATTCAGGAAAAGCACTTTGCCTTCCCTATAACTGCCTAAATTAGAATTTAAATAGAGGACTTTGTGCAGGAAAAATTACCACACTATATTATACTAAAGACTAAGTACGGTAGACAGGAAGGAACCCAGCAAAGCCTCTTTGATCAAAGCCCTCCATGTCCTATTATTTCTGAGCAACATTTGCTCACCAAACATTTACTCTTTTTCATCTTCCTGTGAATTACATTCTTTCCCTTTGAAATCCCTACTCTCTTCTCCTTAGTTCAGAATGACATTATATACCTCATTTTGTGTGACTGTCTTTGGGATTTCCATATCTATGTGGATTCTCCATATGTACAAAAATAAATTTGATTTTCTCCTATTAATCTGTCTCATATCAATTTGATTTTTGGTCTGACAAAGTCTATTTGTTAATAATGACTTATTAACTAAAAGTTAATTTCTCTCCTCAACATCTGATATGGGATGGTGAAATAGGAATAGGAAAATTATAATAAAATCTTGCATTTGGAAAGGAGATGAAGAGGAAAACCAAAGCAATCACTGGTCCCTATCAGTTCTGATATTTTGCAGGGCAGGCATTTGGTAGGTATTCTTTACAGGGACTGAAGGATATCCTTTAATTATACTCCAAATCTGGTGTCTGAGATTCCTTTTTTTGCCCATTACCTTCCACAGACATATAAGAAGTCTGTGTTGGAGAATATGCCTTCCAAATGTATCCCAGGATTCACAGTGGATTTCCTATTTAAACAAGTTTGAGGGATTGAAAATAATTTTGAATTTCAAACAATCTAAGATGTTTTATCTCAGTTTGTATGTGTGTGTGGATTTGTGTCTGCTATGGTCTGAATATTTGCGCGCGCACACACACACACACACACACACACACACCCTGCACATCCATATGTGGAAATCCCCAAATGTGGGTTTGTGTAATGCCCAATGTGATGACATTAGGGAGCAGAGCACTTGGGAGGTGTTTAGTTCATGAGGATGGACTCTGCATGAATAGGGATAGTGCTCTTAAAAAAAAAAAAAAACCTACAGAATCTCTTAGCCCCTTCTGCCATATTACAGCACAACAAGAAGTCTATGATTCAGAAGAGGGCCATCATCCAAACAAATGCGGCACCCTGATCTCAGACTTTCAGCTGCCAGAATTACAATAAATAAATTTCTACTGTTTATAAGCCACTCAGTTGTGGTATTTTGTTATAGAGCTAGAAGGCCTGTGTGTGTTTGTGTGTGTGTACACCTGTACACACTTTGCAATACATTTCCATGTGCCAATAACTGCTCCCAGGTTTTTTTACCTTGGCATAATTGTCCTTGTTTTATCTCTTTAATTCCATACTTGGATTTTTTCTCTCTCAACTTAAAAGGGGTTAATTTGAGGTCATCTGGAATAGTACTTGAGGGGAATGCAATACCCCTAAGCTGATCTTTGCTTTCTGAAGTCTCTTTGTTCAGTTGGGAAGTCTTACTGTGACATTATGGCTCAAACCATTTTTCATCTTATATTTTTACTACTGAAGTTCCAATAGTAGGTGGCTTTTTAAACCTGAAAGGTCCATCTTTTCTCAACTCTTAGGAATATCTTTATTCTCTGAAAACAAAGCAATTTTTACCTACACTTTTTCCTTTCATGAAATTTATTGCTAAAAGTAGAAAGTAAAAGCCGCATGCCACACCCTTTTCTAACCATTTGTCCTGCTGTTACAGGGTCAGTAAGCTAGGTGTGGCTAACTAAATGTTTTGCACCACCTATTGTAGGTCTGCTTCTTTACAACTTACATCAGTGTCTTTATGGTTTGAATTTATAAGTCTGTATTAGTAAACTTAGGACTATAAAAGACGACTCCAAAAGCTCAGTGACTCTTACTTCTTGATCATATAAAGTTTAATCAGTGGACCTGGGTATGAGCAGGGCTCCATTCAGAGAACTGGGCTGCTTTCCTAGAGTGAGGCTGCTCCCCTCCATATTTTTGGAATCCTCACAATCAACAAAATAGGGTGGAAGGAGGGAGAAGGGAGAGTGATGAAAGGGATTATCGTGGGCCAACTTGGATACTTACATTACCTACTCTCACATTCCAATGGTCAAAGACCATCAGACATATTTCACTATAAGGTAAGCTGGGGTCTAGATGTGTGCTAAGAAGAAAATGAAAACTAGACTGATGAACAACTAGCTATTCTATGTCTTTATGATGTGTGTGTGTGTGTGTGTGTGTGCGTGTGGCATACTTTTTTTTTTTTTTTTTTTTACTGTTTAAGCTCTTTAAAGTCAGACAAGGCAGAGCACTGTGATAAGTTGTGACCATCTGGCTCTCAGTCTAATAACAATTTTTTTCCAAGTCTGTGGAATCAAAACACAGCCATTATCAGAGTGAAGAAAAACTGCTGTGATAAAATTTCAATTCTAAATTCTAATTAGCAAAGGAAGTAGAAAAAAATCATACTATCCTTACTGTGTTTTAAATTTTACTGTGAGGTGATTTATTACTTTTATGAAAGTACAGAAGAAGAAAAGTGCCAACTATACTGTTGGCTTGATCTGTGCTAATTCGATCCAGGCACTTCTTTAAGAAACATCTGGTAGCTTTGGCTAATTTTGGCAAGAAAGAATACCTTAGCTTCAATGACACTAACATTTCCCAAAGTCAAATAGACAGTTTACCATTTAATAAGGGAATTCATTCTGCAGTATCACAATGTGCTTATTCATTTCCCATTCACCCTGGAAGCTCTTTAATATCATTTCTATTGCAAGTCAAACAACCTACAGAGCCTTCAAGACTTTTCTTCTTTTTTGACTGATACGTACTTTGGTAAAATCAAATCTTAAAATTTCTTAAGCATCAGTGCATAAGTTTTACAATGTGGGGCCCAAACAACTGATCTCTCATACTTGTTCATGTATTTGAAACAAGGATTTATGTTTTTTTAATTTTGTTCATGTATGTAAATTTTTTTTTTATTATTGTTTGTTTTTGAAAGACAGAGAGGATAGGGTGTTCAAGACCAGCTCCGGTTGGAGTCCAGGGGTCCCTGAAGGATGGACGGTGTCGGCGAGGGAGGGGTAAGAGAGGCCCGAGAGTCTTTCTGGTTACCAGACAGGCATCTCTGCCCTGACTGGGGCTTAACTTTATTTTATAAGTGTTTGGGGGACTTCACAGAAGTGGCATTTGCCTTAGACAATGATTTCTGATAACAAACTTCTTTGATATGTAAGAATTTCCCAGAACATAGATTTGTAGAAGACTTCTGCATAACCTATATCAATACTGAGATAGGTGATTTAAATGCCCCATATCAGACAATGTTTTTAGCCTAAAAGGGTGTGGTTACTTCTCTGTGAGCAGGGGTCAAACAGGTCTTTCAGAAGACACTTCTGCTCCCATAATCACAAAAGAAGAAGTTCCTCAATAGGTTCCTTCACAGGGAGCAATCAGCATATTCAAGGCCAGAATAAGTCATTCCAAATACTTGATAACAAATGCCTTGGGGTGGGGGGAGGCGGCTAGTGCTCCAAGCAGAAACAATTGGGTGGGGGTGGATATCTGCCCTTAACTCTAAATTAGGCTCTTTGTCTCAGGGCTAGACTCAAGCCCCCTTTATTATTTAAGTCTTGGATTTGCAATGCCCTTAGGTAGAGCCTTTTAACAATCATCCACAATGTTTTCATCTGAAATCTCTTTGGAAAAGGCAGGGACATGCCTTTCCTTATGAGCAATCTGTGTGGGGAATATCGGTCTGATATGGAATATTGTGAGGCCTGGTCAATACCAGCAGCCTCATTTCCAACAAGAGCCAGTAATAGCAGAAAGAGATACCAGTTTTCCTTTCTCATGGCAGGAGCTGTGCAAACGCTACCATTTCCTCACTGTGACTGTCATCCAGCGAGGCCATTGAGGCTCCCAGCAATAGAGCATGAGTTAGGGAGAGGCAGAGAGAGAGACACACACAATCTGAAGTAGGCTCCTGGCTCTGAGCTGTCAGCACAGAGCCCGACATGGGTCTTCAACCCATGAACCATGAGATCACGACCTGACCTAAAGTCGGATGCTGAACTGACTGAGCCACCCAGGCACCCCTTTGTTCGTGTATTTTTGACACAAAGATTTAGGACATCTTTCATGGTAATAATTACCGCTATTGGACACAGTTAAGATTATATTAAGGATGAAGGGGAAAAAATGAGCAAAACCTGATAATTTCATAGCAAAAATGTCAAATCTCCACAATCAGTCTGAAATAAAAATTTAAATCTTTTTTAATATTGATTTATTTTTGAGAATGAGAGAGACAGAATGTGATCAGGGGAGGGACAGAGAGAGAGGGAGACACAGAAACCAAAACAGGTTCCAGGCTCTGAGCTGTCAGTACAAAGACTAATGGCGGGGCTCAAACTCACTGATCATGAGATCATGCCAAAGTCGGAAACTTAACTGAATGAGACACCCAGGTGTCCCCCCAATTTAAATTTCTTATAATTAATCATAAAAATAGTTTTCTGTTTTCAATTCTTCAGGAGCAAGTGTGACCAGACATTTTTTTCTCACTGTAAACAACAATAAAAAGTAGAAAAACCTATGAAAAGAAATGTCTTCAGATGTTGGACAACAGTCATTGCACAACTATGATCCATAAGAGAAAGGAGAACACATAAGAGGAAGCTTATAAATGCCAACTTTCTACTGACATAAAATTCCTATTCTGCAAGGAAAGGAGAATATTCCTAAGAACCTGGAAGTCTTGATGAGGTGAAGAGACAGATCAGCGCTTAGGGAGGTTAAGGTATCTGGAGTTTGCAGAGTAAAGCATCAGAGATAAGGAAACCATGTTGAAAAAAAGCTTCAGAAATTCACATCACATCTCTTTTGAGTTCCACTAAATATTAATCTGTATACAAATAGGGTACTCCATGAGGCCAAGAAAATAACAATTTCCAGGGAATTATAAACTAAACAATTGTCTCAGTTACACAGGTGTAGAAGCTGCTCAAATTTCCACCTGTTGGAGGAAAGATATGCTGAATACTTGGGGCAAGCAGTAAACGTCCAAGATCATGCTGTAGGAAAAGTCATGAATTAGCCCAAAAGTAAAGGCTATTCTGATAGATCCAAACAAACTCATCAACAAGTAACTACCTATGAAACAAACTTCAAAACTCTTTAAAAGAAACAGATAATGTGACACATAGGGAGCCAATAAAAAAAGACATAGACATGACAGAGATTATAGCTGGGAAACTTTGTTAGGTGGTCATACCTATTTTTAGGGATTATTTCTACTGATTCATTCACTAAAAGTGCTTCATATATCTTTCTCATTTCATTTTTATTTGTTGATTGGGTCTTATAAAATTAATTATTGTATGTGTTATAATATACCAATAAATCAGTTTTTCTCAGAGAGAAATTAAGTGGGAAAAGATTGGTTTTACAAGATCTTTTTTCTAATCAATAGAGCTAGGCTCTGAGGCAGGAATGGGTTTCATCTTGTATAATCGCCAACTTAAGACTGATCAGAAAACATATATTAACCTTAATTTCCTCTGAGAAAAAGGTCTAAAGTTTTTAAAGTCATGTGAAAACCTTGTAATGCTAAAACAACAGAAAATTCTCCCTACTATCATTTTTTAAGAAATACTGACTTTTAAGTTCTAAATATTTTAAAATTAATTTCAGGTGATTAATAAGCATATGTTTTAATAAGGATGATTTTCCACTACTGAAAACGAATTCCGTGGGTAGCTAAATGTATTTAATTCTGGTAACTACTGAGTCTTGCTACTAACTTATCATCTGAGTAAATGGGTATAAATTAACTAATAATCCATACAAATCCTACCATCTACAATAAAATACTAGACATCAGGGAATTTATTGAAGGAATTAGTTTCTTAATATCAGCATTTCTAGCAATGTTCAAAAGAGTCTTTTAGAAAGTGAACTATAATCTGCATATGTAGTTTTGTATCAGTGTAATTATTTATAAATGCTATTTTGGCATTTGGCTCAGGTCCATGCATTAATATTACGAAGTTGCTTCATTTTTATAAATATAAATTTAGGAATGATTGCTCCCAAATAATTATTGCTCCTGGTAAATGCATAAACAACCTACTAATATATTTGCTAGGATTACTAATGACTACATTCAGGTTTATTTATCAATTCGTGATAAATTAAAAACGTGACACTGAAGGCAATAATATCATTTGAAAAATTATGATAATTCTATGTACAATTTTCACTGATCAAAATACCACAGAGTATGGGAACATTGACATAACTTGCATACAGTACATGCAATTCATACACACATATACTCCCTTAGATACTAGAAAGGGTACCAGAAAAAATCCTTGCTCTAAAATTGGATTTCACTTAAATTCAAGTATCACTTATCACTTTCCAGATGAAGTCAGGTACTTTTAAGCAGCATGTGATAATAATGGTCTGAACTGGTATATATTTTTCTTGAAGGGTCCATTTTCAAGATTTTTATCAGCACTTTTTTAAACAGCATTTTAATGTATTATAGGTCAAAATCAATTTCAAAATGTAATATTCTACCAAAAATTTTTAAGTGGAAAAGTTCTTAAACCTTAATAATGGTCTACTTTCTCAGGAACCTAACAACAATCAGGAAAGGGGAAAAAAACTTTAAATTTGTTGCAGTAGGATTTAATTTTTATTATTTGTTGCTGATAAACATATTTTCAGTTGCCTGGGCCATTTCTAGTCCTAGAAGAATGGAAAAAACAATCACTGTAAAAAGTCTTGGGAAAGACTAGACTTTTTTTTTTTTTTTTGAGAGGTAAGTTGTTCCCCAATTTTTGGTGTTATTATTTACTGACTTAACCATGATAATAGATAGTAATTTTTAAAGTTTATTTATTTATTTTTGAGAGAGACAGAGAGAGAACTAGAGGGGAAGGAGCAGAGAAAAAGGGAGACAGAGAATCCCAAGTAGGCTCCACACTGTCAGCATGGAGCCTGATGTGGAACTTGAACTTACCAACTGTGAGATCATGACCTGAATCGAAACCAAGAATCAGACGCTTAACTGAGTCATCCAGGTACCTCAATAGTAATCTTTTAAAAATCCTTATTTAGGAAAGTATAAATTTTAATCCTGTAACAACTCTCTCACCCCTACGAAAACATCATTGATTCATAGTATCACAGAAATCCAATATCTGCTGAAGGTAGAAGATATGAATTGAAATAGGGAGAATAAAGTCAAGAAGATAATTTAGACAAAGACTTTAAAAGGCCAAATCTAAGATAGGGGTGGTAAAACTGTAAAGGAAGAGTTAGATATGTGAGGCACAGTGAGTTTAATTTGGTGGAAAATCCAAAACTATAAAGAGAATGACTGATTAATCATAGAACTGATTCATTTTGAAGCCAGATGATATCATAGAGTTCACTTATCCAACCTCTCACAGACTCACAGGTGAGAAAGGTGAGGAACAACCTAGAGAAGCTTGCACAATATAATTTAGCTTTTTAGAATCAGAACTGAAGTACAAATGAAGTTAATGCCTACCCCACTTAGGACTCTCAATGTCAAACTTAGTTTTTTATATACTTGAAAATTTACTTGTTTAAACACATATATTTTAGTTTTACTCATCACTTTTTTAGATAGTATAGAGCATTACAGAAAAAATGTGGCTCTGATAGAAATTTTTGGTTCATAGTCATTAGCCAGTCAAGTGACCTTAACACGACCTAGTAATAGTCCATCTTTTTTCATGTGAAAAATGAATTTAATGAATTTGTAAGTCCATGAATTACATGGAAGTCAAAGATTCAATGCATATATTTAATAAAATTGTGTAAGTAAAAGCCTGTTGTATAAATGCCCATTGTACACTTTCTTCACAAGAATATAATTTTCTAGACACAGACTATTTTTCTAGTAACCACAGCCTTCTTAAGTGTCACCACCAATAAATGATATCTCTGAGATTATGGATTTTAATTATATTATAATAAAAATAATTCACAATAAGAAAATCATTATTTGTGTCATAATCCTTACATATGAGCAACTATTGTATATGTACTTTTTTTTTTTTAAAGGAAATAAACTTTCACAAAAATTAGCAAATTGCCTTCTAAGGACTGAACAAAAGCAGAAGAATCCTTCATCTGATAAATGGCAAAATGTCATGGGTAATGAAGAAATAAACCACATTTTTATATTTTTTGTTTCCTCAAGGTAATGGAAAGAGATAATCTCAATGTTATTATTTTGAAAGCATTGGCCTGGCATGCATTTTCCCAATATTTAGATTTCAAGACTGGACTATTCCTTGAAGGATTAATAGGCAACTGTTACAAGATTTTTTTCAAAACAAAGAGTATAGCTGCTTAGACTAAAAATGGAGGGAAACATAAAAAGGAACCATTTCCAGGGTTATTGGGTAGGAGCAATGCGGGAGGAAAATAAAAAAGGAACCATTTCGGGGATTATTGATTAAGAGCATGTCAGAGGGGGGAGAAAAGAGAACCATTTCCTTTTTCCTGTAGTGTATGGTTCAGTCACAAGGGATACACCCCCTTAGATAACGCATTTTCCAAGCAAAACTATTTCTACATGGGTGAAAACCACCTATGGACGTGGTGGTATTACTTATTCAAAAGGCTAATGATAAAATCTAAACTATGGTGTCCTTTACAACCAGAAGAAAAAATGCCATTTTCCAAATGCAACTTTATCCCTAGCATTTTAATAATATTGAGGAAAACAAACAAAACGAAGAGGTGAAAAAAATAAAGCAACATATCATCATGTTGACAACTACTGCATGGTATTTATTTATTTAGTAGGAGAAGCTAAATGTTTCTACATCCTCTCTAAAATAGTAAGAAGAATAAAAAAGTACTTTCCATTTTAAGAGATGGAGGCTATAACGTGTAGTGAAAGGCAGTGACATAAGTTCAGAGCTCAGTGTTTTTATTGCTCAGGCTCCAGTATTAGATGGCCCTGGGTTCAAAAACAGTTCTTTCCATTTATTATTGTGCAATTTTGGAGAATTAATTTATCTATAATGTCCTCATCTACAAAATGAGAACAGTGCTACTGAGAAGATTAAATGAGATAAGGTAGAGAGCCTTGCACAGCACATGCAAATTAATAAGAATTTGATATGATGATAATGATGATGATGATGACGACGACAACGACAACAACAACAACAACAACAAAGGACAGTAATATTGATTTAGGTGCCCATCCAGTAAGGAAAATCATCTTGAGGATAAGAAGGCAGCTGCAAAAAGTCCAAAATTTATGCTGTATAATAAGGAGTACCATTTTTCCTCTGTCTACTCAGACATACATTTCACAGGAGAAACCTAAAGTCGAAGTGAAAGAATAAAAATGACACATTCTGTCATTTTTACATGCATGAACTATAAAGCATTACTAGAATTTGGGTGCAATGGAGGAGATGTGATGGGGAATAGAATCCCTTCAATCAATGCACCATCATTTGAATGTAACCTTCATACCTCCAAATACTGTTTGCATGCAATTTCAGAGGCACGCGATTTGTGGGGAAACTACAGGCTGTAGCTACAACTGGGTGGTATGCAGACCGGCTACAATGTTTAAAACTGTATTCACAAAAGGAACTGGTGCTAAAGAGGAGAGGGGATGCCAATTGTATGCCAAAGTTTATGGTTCTGTGACACAGAGGGGAACAAATAACCTGGGAATGTGGGTGGCTGGTAATTTGAGGTGGGAGGAAATAAGGACAAGACAAAAAAGGATACCTAAGGGACATAAAATTTCTAATATTTACCTCCTCAATAAGTGAATCCTAGTTTCCTTAGCGTGACCTGTATTCAAGGCTCCCTGTAATCTTGATCTTCTATATCCTTCCAATGTTTGCCTGATCTACTTTACTTACATTCCAGCCAAATGAGCTAATTTTATTCCCTAAACATGCATCTTCTCTCATGCCCTCTCTGCCACCAGAAACTGTCTTTTCTCAGTGCTGTGTGCTCAAATCCTACCCAACATTGAAGACTTAGATCAACTGTTACCTTTTTAATGATATTTTCTTTTATTTTTACAGTTTATTTATTTATTTTTGAGAGAGAGAGTGCACAAGCATGCCAAGTGACAGAGGGTCAGAGAAAGAGAGGCAGAGAATCCCAAGCAGGCTTCGCATTATCAGCACAGAGCCCCACTTGGGACTCGATCTCAGGAACCCTAAGATCATTACCTGAGCTGAAATGACTGAGATCATGACTCTGGTCTGACGCTTAACTGACTGAGCCACCCAGATGCCCTGATCTTTTTCTTTTCTATGATTACTTCCTATTCCCTTCTTTTTTCTTGTCCCCACGGGGACCAAAAAGTTAGCCAGCAGGACCAATTTATGCCTTTTTTTAATGTCATGGCATTTCACTTAACTTTTCCAAAGATGCTTAACATCTTTTTTTGTTTTGCCCTTCACTTCCATTTTTGATCTAGATAAATTGATAAGTTAATAACTTGATAGATAAGAAAAATAACAAATGATTTGGGAGGATCAAAAAAGCTCCATAGAGGAGTTGTGTTTCAATCTAGGCTTTGAAAAATGAAAATAATTTGGACTAACAGAAATGAGAAAGAAGGTTGGTCCAGCTGATGATAACAGAATGAACTATGCAAACAGGAAAGGCCAAGTGGTTACCAGAGAATAGTTAAAATCACATGGAGAACTGGCTGAAGAGTCATTGAAATACAACATTAAAATAAGAATTTAGGACTAAATCTTGCTCTTTAATAACAGAACTGTATACTTTGTTCAACCTTGCTAGCCCAGTGCTTTGCAGACTGTTGTCTGGTGTCTCCTATTTGCTCTCTCACCTTCCATTTTCCTCTAGATCTTCCCTTTTATTTGGCCCAGCCACGATCCAGCTGAGAATGAGTGATTTTTTAAAAAAACAAATCTGATCATACCATTCTCCTGTATAAAACTATTTATTCTTTTTTGAAAGTTTCATTGTATCAATTTAATTTTTTTTTTTAATTTCTAGGAGAGAGAGAGAGAGACAGCGTGAGCAGGGGAGGGTCAGAGAGAGAGAGGGAGTCACAGACTGAAACAGGCTCCAGGCTCTGAGCTGGCAGTCAGCACAGAGCCTGACGCGGGGCTCGAACCCACGAACAGCGAGATCATGACCCAAGCGAAAGTCGGACACTTAACCGACTAAGCCACCCAGGCGCCCCTCATTGTATCAATTTAAACCCAAATTCCCAAATAGTGCACACGTTAAAGTATTAGGTTGTGCATTATTTTCCAGTTTACTTAACATATGCCAAACTACTGGTTTTAGATACTTTGCTTTTGAATAGTCTCCTCCTGTGTCACAGAAATCACACTGATTATTCAAAAGTCAATTTTTCCTTTTTTTCTTTGTGAAGAAATTCTGGATACCTTTACCCCATTAATTAATACAAGAGCCACTAGGTGCTCCCATTTCTCTGTCTTTAAAACCCTGCATATGCATCTGCTGTTCAAATAGTTAACATATTTTAGTGCTTATTCAGTTTTCTTATTTTACATAACAATAAGTTGGTTTGTGTAGGATTTATTTTTGATGTTCCAGCACTTAGCACAGAGCAAAGCCTCAATACAGTAATAAATGTTTGTAAGAACTTTTTTTAATTTCATAAAGTTACCCTTAAAAATTTGTCATATAATTGACATGGTAAATACTGAGGTTGAGGATGATTTTCCTGGCAGGAGAAAATAGAAGCCACTAGCCCAGTTATAGTAGAGTGAAGAGTCTGGGAGAATCACACTGATTAACTACTCTTTTTGCTGCTTTGGGGAATTGGTCACCTTTGTTAATATCATGAATATAAGAAAATTTGAGGTAGGGGAATTCTGAAACATTAAACAACTTGCTATGAGTCTCATGAATTGACATTTGTGTTTATTTCTTATAACTAATTCTAAATGGGACTGAAAAACACTCAAAGAACTATGAACAGTTACATGCCAACAAATTGGATAACCTAGTAGTAATGGGCAAATTCCTAGAAACATACAAACTACTGAAACTGAATGAAGAACCGAAAACTTGAATAGATCAGTAATGAGTATGGAGATTTAATTAGTAAACAAAAACTCCCAACAAAACAACCACACCAAAATAAGAACAGATGGTTTCACTAATGAATTCTACCAGACACTGAGAGAAAAATTAATACTAATCTTTCTCAAACTCTGCCAAATAATTGAAGAGAAGGAAAACTCTCAAACTCATTTAGAAAGCCGGCATTATCCTATAACAAAGCCAGATAAGAATAGTGAAGGGGGAAAAAGAACCCACAAAAATACTCTAGGACAATATCCTTGTTTAATACAGATGTAAAATATCTCAACAAAATACTAGCAAACTGAATTCAACAGTACTTTAAAAGTATCATACATCATGATCAAGTGCAATTAATCCCTGGGATGCAAGGATAGTTCAACACCTGCAAATCAGTAAGTGGGATATACCACATATTTAGAATGAAGCATAAAAATCATAAGGTCATCTCAATAGATGAAGAAAAAGCATTTGAAAATTTCAACATCCTTTCATGAAAAACTTTCAACAAATTGGATATAGAATAAATGAACTGTAATATAATAAATTAGGGCATATATGACAATTCCATAACTACAATCATTCTGAATGGTGAAAGATTGAAAGCTTTTCCTCTAAGATCAGGAATAAGACACGGTTACCCACTCTCATCATTCATATTAAATATGTTATTAGAAGTCCTGGCCAGAACAATTGGACAAAAAAGAAATAAAAGTCATCCAAATTGTAAAGGAAGGAATAAAACTGTCTTTGTTTGCAGATATGATCTTGTATATAGAAAATTATAAAGACTCCATCAAATAAACTTAGAAATAATCAACAAATTCAGTAAAATTGCAAGATACAAAATCAGTTTACAAAAATTATTTGAATTTTTATACAATAACAATGAAACATATGAAAAGAAATAAAGGAAATAATCCCATTCATGATAGTGTCAAATACAATAAAATGCTTAGAAATAAGTTTAACCAAGAAAGTGACAGATTTCTACACTGAAAACTACAAGACTATAATGAAAGATATTGAAGAAGACACAAACATAAAGAATCCCATGTTCACAATCAGAAGAATTAATATTATACTGTTCATGCTACCCAAAGCTATCTATAGATTCAATGCAATACCTATCAAAATTCTAGTAGCATTTTTCACAGAAATAGAAAAAAAATTCTAAAATTTGTATGAAACCACAAAGGACTCCAAATAGCCAAAGTACTTCTTAGAAGAAAAGAAAGCTGGAGGCATCACACTTTCTGATTTCAAACTATACCACAAAGCTGCAGTAATCAAAACAGTATGGGATTCTTATAAAAATAGACACACAGACCAATGGAAGAGAATCAAAATCCCAAAAATAAGCCCTATGTTAAATGCTCAGCTAATACTTGACAACAGAGCCAAGAATACTCAATGGAGACAGTATATTCTCTTCAGTAAATGATGTCAGGAAAACTGTATAATCACATGTGGAAGAATGAAATTGGGCCCCTATCTTATACCACTTATAAAAATTAACTCAAAGTAGCTTAAAGACTTAAACATAAGACCTGAAACCAAGTATCTCTTAGAAGAAAACATAAGGGAATGGTCCTTGACATTGTTCTTGGCAATAATTGTTAGGAGATGACGCCAAAAACACAAACAACATAAGCAAAAATTACGTGGAACTATATAAAACTAAAAAGCTTCTGCACAGCAAAAGAAACAACAAAATGAAAAGGTAACCTACAAAAAGGGAGAAAATATTCACAAATCATATATCTGATAAAAGATTAATACCCAAGGTATATAATTTATGTAACTCAATACCAAAAAAAAAATTTGATTAAAAAATGGGCAGAGGAACTAAATAGACATTTTCCCAAAGATGGCCAACAAGTACATTAAAATATGTTTAACATTACTATCCAACAGGAAAATGCAGTCAAACTTCAATGAAGTCTTACCCACACCTGTTGGAATGGCAGCCATCAAAAAGTCAAAAGATGTGTTGAGAAGGTTGTGTAGAAAAGGGAATCCTTATGCACTGCTTGTGGGAATATAAATTGGTGCAGCCACTACGGAAAACAGTTCCTCACAAAATTAATAGGACTACATATGATCCAGCAATCCTACTTCTTTGTATATACCCAAAGCAAATGAAATCAGGATCTTGAAGACTTATATGCATTATCATATTCACTGTAACATTACCCCAAATAACCAACATATGGAAACAGTCCAAGTATCGATCAACAAATGAATAAATAATATACAATGGAATATTATTCAGCCTTTAAAAAAGAAGGAAATCCTTTCACTTGCAACAACATGGATCGACCTCAAGGGCACCATGCTAAGTGAAATAAGTCAGAGAAAGACAAATACTGTATGATATCACTTTTAGGTGAAATCTAAAAAAGGTTTAATTCATAAACACAAAGTGGCGGTTTTGGGGTGCTACAGAAGGCAGGTGAGGAAAGTGTTGGCCAAAGGGCACACACTTCCATTTGTAAAATGAGAAATGTTTGGAGACCTAATGTGGTTGTATGGTTATTATAATTAACAATATTGTCTTATATACTTGAAAATTGCTAAGAGAGTAAATCTGTTCCATGTGAGAACATGGAACAAACAAAGAATGGAAATGATAATTATATGGGGTGATGGAAGTAGTAGTTAACAGTAGGGTAGTGATCATTTTGCAATTTATAAGCGTATCAAATCAATGCATTGCACACCTTTAATTTATATAATACTATACCTAAATAAAAAGAATTTAAAACATTTGAAAAAGAACATTTAGTTTCACTTAGATATAGATGAGTGTAAAAAATTAACATTTATACTATCATTATAAAATGGAAATAGAAACCTTATTGAAGTTCGTCAGTCCAATAAAGTACACGTTTAGGTCCAACTATATTCATTAAACTTAATAATTTAAATGACATTTACTGTTAGGGCATTTTGGCATATACCTACAGGGGTTATTTGCAAAACTCCTTTTTACTACCTGAAGGAAACTTACACATTCAAAAAAATGAATACTGAATAATTTTCACCTTTTCTAATAGCTTCCTTTCACATAGTGTCCCACCACTACCAATCAAGAAATAGTCTCGACAGAACACCATTTCTGCCACAAAGAACACAGGTTTTGACACTGTTGGTCACTAAATATGTGGAGATTTCCCCATGCAAAACAATTTACCAGTTGGGTAGCCTACAATTCAACTTAATTCTGACATTCTCTACCCAGATATAGTATCAGATCCCACAGGTGAAGACTTCTGTCTAGAAGACTGCCCACCACTGGCCTTCAAATGTTAGTCATATGCTCAGGTTCTTACCTGTGCTTCTGACCAATCTGCTATAAACCAGAGGTTCCCATGAGCCCTCTCCTTTGGTTTGATTAATTTCCTAGAATGGCTCACAGAACTCAAAGAAATATTTATTTACTAATGTCAGAGATAAAGAATTCTTGTTCCCTCAAAGGTCCTTCAAGTTTATCTAAGAATCAAACTGACATGTAAAAAAAAAGAATTAGATTGACATGAAGGAGATTAATAGGAAAAAATAAAATATAATAGGCATATGTACATGGAATCGACAAAGACATGGAAGTTGCAAAAACAGGTAAAATGAAGTATATATGTTATTCTGAACTAAGGAGAAGAGGGTAGGAGTTTACAATTTCAGAGGAAGGAAATAAATTTCACAGGCAATAAGAAGAACAGATGTTTGGTAATTAGACATTTGCCCTACCATACAGATGGGTCATTCAGATAAAATTTATCTGTTAATAATTCTTATTCTGGGAAAGATCCCCAATTTAGATTCTTCTGTGCAGTTAAGGGAAGGACAGAAGTTTCTCTTGAGCTGGCAAATTCTCAAGTTCCTTCAACTCAGAATAATTTACATGTCAACGTAGCCCATTCTGGGGGTGAAGGGTCTGTCCTGAATCCCTTCGCTAGATCACCAGTTTGTTATAAAAGGATCTAATTCAAGAACAGTCAGACAGAAGAGATTATAAGGTTGGGAAAATGTCCCTTTCTTCCCTTATAGGTTCTTTGGCTGGTCTAATAATCAAATTGATATAATCTAGATTAACAGTAGAAAAGCAAATATCATACATACAGGAGCCCCCACAAAAATATGAGACCCAAAAGGCAGCTAGATAATTGAGGTTTATCTAATATCCTGAGCTAAGAAGAGTAGTGGTCTGAGAATAGAAAAGGAAGGAAGGCCCTTCACAGAAAGGCAAAGGAGATGTTTGTCAAACAAAGGTTGCTCAGCACATAAGTTTTTTAGCTAAGAAGATATCTATAGTAATAGCTGTATTTGGGGTATAGGTCAAGTGTCCAATGTAAATTTAGGCAGTTGAAAGAGAGGTAAAGAGCTTTCTGGATTATTTTTTATTCTGTTTTTTTTTTCTTTTCTGTTTTTGATTGTTTTTAGTTCAAAATAATCCCTATGCCAAAGAGACATATTTTGGGGCAGCAAAATCTGTTACCCATTAAGATGCATAGGGCAAAGTATATGGGAAAGGGCATGGAGCTTCTTTGTCCTCTCCAGGTACAACATTCTTCTAGCTCCTTCCAGCTTGTGTTCCCCAACCTGAAAGCTCTTGTACTTGTGAGTTTTAATGGAGGTGTTATTACATAGGCATGGTTGATTAAACCATTAGCCACTGGCAACTGGGCTCAATCTCTAGCCCCTCTCCGTTCCCCCTAGGTAGGGGGCGGGCAGTGACTGAAAGTTCTAAGCCTTTAAGCATAGTTGATGCATGGTGGCAAACAGTCTCTTCACTACCTCCTCTCCTTTCTTAGGCTACCTAATGGCTTTCCAAAAATTACCTCATTAATACATCAAAAGACACCTTTATTGTTCTTATCACAGGGTTTTAGGAGTTGTAACACAGGAACACTGGACAAAAACCAGATAGATATGAGAAATATGTTTTGGTCACCTGAATGACCAGATATGTATTTCTTACAAATCTCAGCATTACAGTGCAGTCTCTGATCTTAAAACACAGATCCTGGGGTGCCTGGGTGGCTCAGTCAGTTAAGCGTCCGACATTGGCTCAAGTCATGATCTCACGGTTCGTGGGTTCGAGCCCCGTGTCAGGCTCTGTGCTGACAGCCAGCTCAGAGCCTGGAGCCTGCTTCAGATTCTGTGTCTCCCTCTCTCTCTCTGGCCCTCTCCTGGTCTCTCTCTCTCTCTCTCTTTCTCTCTCTCAGAAATAAATAAAACATTAAAAAAAACACAGATCCTTCACAGTTAAATAATCATAAAAGTCAAGAGATACTGATACATTACTAGAATCTCAGTCATTAAAAATTATCCACTCCATCATCGTATTTTATAAAAATATCTCCCAGGGCAGGGCCACTCAGATTTGTAAGTTTGATCTGCTGAGTTTCCAAAAATAGGAGTGGTCTCAGCAATATAGAGCTTCATGCTTTCAGACATATGGTGTCAGACTCAAGCTAAAAGACAATATCATCTCTTGCTCTGAGTCTCTTTGGAAGTATAAATGAAATAATCAATTTCTCTCTTTACATAATGAGGAATTGTATAAAGTTTCTAGATATAAGAGATTCCACTTTGAGAAAAGCTCCATTTTCCTTTCTAAAGCAAACAGCTAATAAATTATTGAACTGGGCCAAAGACCCCTGGACTGGCCAGAAGCAACAATTACTTTACAAGAAACCAGGCAACGGGCATTCTGATTGACTGTGGACTTACTGAAGACAAAATAGTTAACTAATGCATACCAGGAATAGTTTCTTTAGTTAACACCAATAGATTAGTCAATCAACATGTAATCAGAGCAGGTCAGCCTCTTACTACCAATTGACAATATTTTTTCTTTTCTATTCAAGTCACATAATTGCCCCTTTCCTCTTTCTCATAAAAATCTCTTGCTTTCATTCCACAAGTGGGGCACTTTTCTGGTTACGTTTCCGCTGACATTTGTGCTCCCCTAACTGCAAACAAATGCCTAGGTAAATGCCTTTGTTCTCTTAATACATTTTTTAATGTTTTATTTATTATTGAGAGAGAAAGACACAGCGTGAGCAGGGGAGGGTCAGAGAGAGAGGGAGACAAAGAATCTGAAACAGGCTCCAGGCTCTGAGCTAGCTGTCAGCACAGAGCCCGACGCAGGGCTCAAACCCACCAACTGTGAAATCATGACCTGAGCCAAAGTCGGATGCTTAACCAACTGAGCTACCCAGGTGCCCCTACCTTTGTTCTTTCTCTCAGTTTTGTTCTTTATCCTTTCTTGGTTGACAATAATGTAGGGGCCAAGGGCAGGCCACCCCAAGATGGGCCACTGTGGCACAAAGATTACTTTGAGTTTGAAGGGATTCAGGTCAGGTCCCCTCAAAATAGTCCATTTAGGAATGTGGACTATTTTGAGCTGAAGGCAATTGCAACTCTGCAGGCTGAAAAGAAAATTTTGCTCTACCTTTAACTACATAGAAGAAATTGGGGGTCTCTTACTGAATAAGGGTTATTCCCAGAGATAAATTTTATCTGAGTGACCCCAGCTGTATGGCAGGGCAGATATCTCATTACCAAACATCGGCTCTTCTTCTCAGTATCTGTGAATTGAATTCCTTCCCTTTAAAGTCCCAGACCTCTGCCCCCATTCTTCTTAATTCAGACTGACATATATACCTAATTTTGCCTGTCTTTGGATTTTCCATGTCTGGGTGGATTCCCTATGCGTACAGAATTAAATCTGATTTTCTCCTGTTAATCTGTCTCATGTCAATTTGATACTTAGTCCAGCTAGAAGGACCTTGAAAGGGAAAGGAAATTCTTGCTCCCCAACAATAACATAACCCAGTTATTCATTCCCTTCCCTGGCTACTATTTTTCCTTTTCTCCATTTATAACCAACATTTTCCACCTTTGGGAGGGATATTAGGTTCAGCTGCTATGTTGGTCTAGGTTATGAGCAGCAATTATCAGCAAGTGCAATGTCCTCTGTTCCTTCCTGTTCGCATAGAATAAGATTACCTGAATGTAACTGGGGAGTCCCAGTTTTTTTACCACCAGGCGATATAGCTGTATTCAATTTGACAGATGGGGTGAAGGCACATCCTGTCCCATCAGGGCCTTAGGAATTGTGACATTAACATTAAAAGTATAGTTAGTGTTTCTTGCTTAGGAATCATCTTTGCTTCTAAACCCTTATAGTTGCAACTTTGGTCCTATGACTACTGCACCAAGTAGGGAAAAAATAAGTTAACATGATGTGGGAAAGAAAGTATGAAAGTATACCAGCACATTCCCCACACCTTCTTCTTCAGGAAAAAGCAAAAAGAAAACAAAGAACAAAAAACAGAGAAATCTATCCAATGGGGAAACTGTTTACTCCTCTCATGTTCATGTTGAGTGTGAGCACACATACATGAAGGTGTGTTAGTCAGGCCTTTAAGCTTTTAACTTCCCCTGTTTCAGACAACCAATGTTTTAATTGTCCATTTCAATTTTCTGTCAACTTATCTAACTAGTCTGAGGAGGATATCTCTCTGCCCAGTTTTGGATAACTATCTTCTTTTTAAAAAAATTTTTTTAGGGGCGCCTGGGTGGCTTAGTCGGTTAAGCGTCCGACTTTCGCTTAGGTCATGATCTCGCGGTTTGTGGGTTCGAGCCCCGCGTCGGGCTCTGTGCTGACTGCCAGCTCAGAGCCTGGAGCCTGTTTCAGTCTGTCACTCCCTCTCTCTCTCTCTGACCCTCCCCTGCTCACGCTGTCTCTCTCTCTCTCTCCTAGAAATAAATAAAACAAAAACAAAAAAAAAAATTTTTTTTAATTGTTTTATTTATTTCTGAAAGAGAGAGAGAGAGAGACAGTGTGAGCAGGGGAGGGATGGTCAGAATCAAAACAGGCTCCAGGCTCTGAGCTGGCAGCACAGAGCCTGACACAAGGCTTGAACGCACAAACCCAGGAACTGTGAGATCATGACCTGAGCCGAAGTTGGACACTTAACCAACTGAGCCACCCAGGCGCTCCAGATATTTATCTTCTATAAACTTCTATAAACTCTATAAAGTGAGTTCTTTAGTCTGAAAAAATGACTGTGGGCCTTAACAATTGGTGTAATGTCTTCTGTTCTACTTCTTTCATAATACTATGAGTATTTGCATTATCACTCAGTAAGCAAAGCCCAGTCTAGAGTCAGTGTCTATGTCAGTCAAAGTCCATTTGTAGTCCTCCACTGCCGCCCCAGGGCTACCAGCATCATTCTGACTTGCCAGCCATGGTCAGACCTTTCCCACCAGCTAATCTGACACACAGCTATATCTGCAGCCTGCCTCTTTTGCTTGAAGATGGAACTGTTATTATTGGTATTTTGTGCTTTTGAGGACTATGTCTAGACTCAACCCATCTCTGCAATGCTGCAATACGCCCATGTCACTCATGTCATGGAGCCAAGCAGCCACCTCAAAGGAGCACAGGGGAATGTTTGTTAATTCCAGCCACCTTCCAAACCTGGTATGGAGTTCTTCTGATGGGCATTGACATGTTCCATTTTAATGTTCTATTTTAATACCCTCAGTGATTCCCACAGGACAATGCCCCATATGGGCATCCCTTTAACAAGCCAGATTTCATTGCCCTCTTACTTGACCATATGGCCAGATCATTGGTCACTACCCATGAACCAGTAAAAACTCAAATGTATGGGCTTTTATCACTGTCCAATCTTTCTACTGTAGCTAGGAACACAGCATGAAATTCAGCACACCAGACTGATCTGTTTTTTACCTTCTTTATTCAGAGTGATGGCCTTACAAACAGGATTTAATCCATTCTGTTTAGAATTGCCATCCATAAACCAAGCAATTTTTGTTGCTCGGTTGGCAGCTGTTCATAGGGCACTGCCTATGTGGCAGTCAGTTCTGGAAGCTCCTCATGTAGCTCCAAAGTCAGTCTGAGGGGAAAGAGTCTCCCTGCTTCCGACTATCTATCTGTTCCATACATTCTCCAGGCAGCATGCTCCTGTGTAAACCATTTCCATTGTGGAACTCCTCTATGCACTGTCAACCCCATTAGAGCCATTTTCTGACATCACTCAATACATCATGGGTATTGATGTTCTTCAGTCACTTGGGAAGCTTCAATTACTATCCAATAGGAAGGTAGAAAATACCCTTCAAATGAAAATTCTCTAGTCCAAAGTACTAGTATTTGTTGTAGGAAGTATTCACATACTCTTGCCACAAATCCCAATTATGCTTCACACAGGGTTATGGTACAGAGAACTTGTCCCTACAAACACTCCAGTTTCTACTATACACTCTTTGGGTTCAAGTAAGCTTATTGGTTCCTATATTCAATTAATATTTCTGGAAGGGCAAATTTATATGCCTTCTGTTTTACAATACTAGATGAGGGAAAGTTTCCCCAGTCAGGGAGAGTGTCCATCCCCAAAATACAATCCGGTAAAAGAGACACAATTTCTTCACATATCTGCTTAAACATTCCAGCTATCATAATTGTACCAGACATTACATTTTTTTATATTCTCTCAATCTAATTATAGCACCAGTGAGGGCTTCACCAATGGGCTTACCTCAGTTCATGGAAGTCCCATATCCATGAGTTCTAGAAACTTCCCTTATCCAATCCTTGACCATTTTAGCCAATCTTGTGCCAAAAGCTTTGGGTACTCAGTAGAAGGTGGAGACAAGGGACCTTGGCTCGTTTGTTAAACTTTATCTTGATTAACATTCCTAACCAGTGACCCAGGCGATTGCTGGTCAGCTTACTCAATGCAGTTTTTGCCTTCCTGCTTTTATAATTTCTCCAAACTGAGGTAAATAGAGCAGGTTTGTTTGGGAACTTTTAATGGTAGGGGACCAGCATGGGGTCCCTCTGGCCCACCGAGCCTTTGGTAGTACTGTTTAAAAACATTTACTTTAACCCTATCAACATCCATTTTACTTATTACCTTTCTTAATAACTATCTAAAGATTTCCATTCTACTAGGATGAGTCTTGTGACTTTTCCCCTCCTGTTTCCTCTTTATTTTACTCCATTAATATTTGCTTTATTCATCTTATTTCTTAATAACTTAAAAAATTTTCCACCTTTTTTGGAACAGTACCTTGACTCCCCCCTGGGCCTTTCACAATTTTCTTGTTAACTAACCTAGTATTTTTATTTTTATTTATTTTTAACCCAGTATTTTATTAAATAACCCAGGTTATTTTTAACCTGTGAAACTCTTGGAGGGAAGCTGAGACACTAAATATGATAAAGCTTCCTGGCTTGTTTTCAGTTTTGCAGCAATAAGGTTACATGGGGGGGTGCCAATGTGAAAAAAAAGTCCCCTTAAAACACAGTATTTACCATGACCTGGGTAATGGGTATTTTCAATGGATGGATATCCTGGTCATCATAAACAAATCCGCTTGGCTTGCATAGGAAGTGTGTCAGCTGTTTCATCTGGGATATTCCATTTGACATACATAGAGGGAGTTGGGCAGTCTCCCTTCTCAGAGAAATATACTCTACATGGATTTTATCCAGTCTACCAGGCTGGCTATTCCCTTGGGAATTATCCCCCAAACTATTAGCCCCCAAATTAGTTCAAGTAAAGTAAGTATTTGATGATCAAGTGATAGAAAAGCTTGATGGCAGGTACAAAATCTGGCTTTTCAATTGAGTATAACCAAGGTAGCAATTGATAACCTTACCATGGTCTATTCACTGAGTCAATACAGAATATTTGAAAACACATCATTGCTATTTTCCCAGACATTTAAGAGGATTTTCAAAGTGTGAACTAGAAGTATATTCACCAATGTGCTATTTGTTCTCACTAAAATGGGGTTAAATTGGTCAAACATATTCCCATTGAGATTTAGGAATGGTTACTATCAGAAAATGGTGCATTACTGTTTTTTATAGCTCACTTTTATTCAAGAAACTATTTAGTACCTACTAAAATCAATGATGGGAATAAAAAACTAAATAAAGCTTACTCTGTTCCATGGGAGTTTACTTTGAGTGAACATAATGTTGATACAATACAATAAACAAAAAATGCAGCTAATTTTCTGGTCTAATCAACTAAAACATAAAATGGATTTTCATCAAAACTGTTAAAATAAGGCTGTTTCTATTATGTTTCAATTTTACATAAAACAATGGAGCATTGAAGGAGATAAACAAATGATATATCTTAAGAAATAGGGGTGTCTGGGTGGCTCAGTTGGTTAAGCATCTGACTTCAGCTTAGGTCATGATCTTATGATTTGTGACTTGGAGACCTGCGTAGAGCTCTGTGCTGACAGCTCAGAGTCTGGAGCCTGCTTTGGATTCTATGTCTCCCTCTCTCTCTGCCCCCTCTTGCTCACACTCTGTCTCTCTGTCTTTCATAAATAAATAAATGTAAAAAAGTTTTTTTTAATTTTATTAGAAATATCAGGAGAAAAATCAAAATTAAGTAAACATTTAATGTGTGCTTTTCCAAGACTTGTGGTATTATAACTGATTGTTATTACTACATATAGGATTGTAATAATGATTATCATCAGGATAATAAAGAAAGGAAAGAAAAATGAAAATGAAAACCCTTGGCTGAGTTTCACAATTGAGCCCTACCATATGATAAGCCCTCATTCTGAGCAGAGAGTCCACAATGCTTTCCTTTTCTCCTAGTAACATAGGACTATTATGTCTCAGAGGAAATGTATGAGGGAAAAAATGCATCATTATTATTTCTGTTCTTATGGTTATTCCTTGATTCCTGCACTTTTAGTATTCCTCTCAAATTAGAGCAGATACTTTATCTGTGCTCATTCCTTCACTGCTTCTTCCTCACTCGCCCTGAGCTCAGAGAAGGAAGTCTGCTTCAGCCTTAGAGAATGAGCTTTGATTATTCTCAGCTCATCATGGTTGTCTTGCTCTTGCAGTGAAGTCACTGGTTTAGACACGTTATGTCACATAATTCTGACCAACGAGCTATGAAGATAGCTCTGTTCAAAGGCTTCTTGTAGGTTTTCCTTACACTTAAAAAGTATTCAATATAAGACAATTTCTTTCTAACTCTGAGCATTATGATAAAGTGATAGTTGGAATTATGGAAACCATCTATAAAGGTGCCAATTGAAGAGGGAAATGTCAATTGTGGTAGGTAAGATGTTAAAAGAGGAATCACCTGGATTCTTGACAAAATTTTTGTGCTATTGAATTCCTTACTGCCCTTCTTTCAGATCCATAATTATGACAAATAATAAATTCCTTGTGTCTAAGCAGCTTTCAATCAGAGTCTCTTATTTGCAGTTGAATGCATGCTATATCTTAGTAAAGGATCATTGTTCAAAGCATGGATAAACTTTTCCCAATATCTAAGTTTCTCATCTTCCCTAGTTCTGAAATTAGTTCTGTAGCAACCTTTTTTCTACATTACTTTTTTTTTCTTTTACTGGTGATGCACTTTATATTTGGAAAATCATAACGAAACAGAACATAACTAAATTATTTTTATACAGTACAGTAATTCTACCATGGATATCAGCATTACTATTTACATATAACATCTAATTCATTGCAGAATTATTAATTTTAGAAGAGATCTATATTTAAATAATCCCCATCTTATCTACATAGCTTTTTGTAGTAACTTAAATTTAGATATTGCAGTGTTAAAATCTGATAATCTACTCTTATTCTCAATGAGACTTGCTGTAAACACACACACACACACACACACACACACACACACACACACACACACACACGGGGTTCCTGGGTAGCTCAGTTGGTTAAGCATCTGACTCCAGCTCAGGTCCTGATCTCACAGCTTGTGAGTTCGAGCCCTGCATCAGCCTCTGGGCTGACAGTTCAGAACCTGGAGCCTGCTTCAGATTCTGTGTCTCCCTCTCTCTCTGCCCTTCTCCCTGCTCATGCTCTGTCTCTCTGTATCTCAAAAATAAATAAAAACACTAAAATTTTTTTAAAAAACATTTTTTTAATGTTTATTTATTTTTGAGACAGAGAGAAACAGAGCATAAGTGGGTGATGGGCAGAGAGAGAGGGAGACACAGAATCTGAAGCAGGCTCCAGACTCTGAGCTGTCAGCACAGAGCCCGACAGGGGGCTTGAACCCACCAACTGTGAGATCATGACCTGAGCCGAAGTCAGACATTTAACCAACTGAGACACCCAAGCTTCCCCACACTCTTTTTTTTATATGTAACAGAAATTCTTTAGGTTTATCATGCACCTATTTTTTCTTATTATAATTTCAGAGAAAGAGCACATCTGACCATCATATTATAGAGAGATTTGCATATTGAAAACCATATTTTAATGATTTAATTCTTCTTGTTTAAATTTAATTACTTTTGTTTAAGTTAATGAACCATGATCTGGTATAAAACTATTGCTATTATTCCCTCTGTATGATTGGTGCTATTTAAAATTAATTATGTTCCAAGGGTGCCTGGGTGGCTCAGTCCATTAAGCTTCCAGCTTCAGCCTAGGTCATGATCTCATGGTTTGTGGGTTTGAGCCCGGCATCAGGCTCTGTGCTAAGGGCTCAGAGCCTGGAGCCTGGTTTGGATTCTGTCTCTCTTCTCTCTACCCCTCCCATGCTTGCACTCTGTTTCTCTCTCTCTCAAAAATAAATAAGCATTAATTTTTTTTAAATAAAGAATTTTAAAATTATGTTCTAAATATGTATAGAATATGTCAAAACCCCTGTAGAATCTAAAGGCAGGAAATCACTCTCCTGCTCACCTATTTACCCTCAATACAAGTTACAAAGATGACGTCACCTCTACTTTATAAAGTATTTACATAAAAGGGGGAAATCCATTAAATTTGGGATTTTTTGTTGTGAAATTTCTGACCATGAATATTTTAAATTTACTATAATTTGCATTGCTTTGTATTTTTTCCTGTATTAAAAATACATCACAAAAGATAACCTTCAACAAGTAAAAAACATCTCTAAGCAAAAATTCTAATATTGTTAGGCCATCGGTATCTTTTTTTGTTATTACATTTACTGTAAGGAAGCAATTATACTGGTCATTATAAAACAAACCAAAAGAAATAATTGTCTCACAATTAGTTGCATTAAAGATCCTAGGGGAAAATGGTATTTTAATTCAGACTCTAATACTCACATACAGAATATTTTCCCTGGTCATCTCTTAGAAATACATTCAATTGAAAATTATATCTGTTATTTTAGCACATTTTTCTACTTTAGTTTATACTTTAAAAATTCAGAATTTGTCTAGATTGGAATTTTTTGGGCTAAATGTTCAACTTATTTTTTTATTTGATTTGCCATTTTAGATTTAAAGTTTGAGGGAAATCATGTTTTTATTATATAGATTATAGTACATCTTTTTTTCCTTAGTAAAAACTATTATTTTCTTATTAAAATGCATGTTCTCATCTTGTTGAATTTTTTGGAAAAGTAATTTCCTCTCTTTATTACATATTATTCCCTGATGTACATGGAAGTCTTTACATCTTAAAGGAGCAAATTATTTTTAAAAATCTACATAATTAAAATTTTGTTAAATAGTTTCTGTGCTGCTGAGGTACCACAGAATAAGCTAGAAGAACTTCTGGACATTTTTTTTCCTCTTTAAAGTAAATATAGTGCAAATATACTGTAATATGGAATTTGCTTAGTTTTGTGAGTAAACTAACATATTTAAAAAATATACTGAGAAGTTAAAGGCTGGGATGCAAAACTTTGCTTCAAGATAAAAATTATAAGCTTATAAAAATTTTTATTGGAAAAACTAGGATAAAAATTTTAATCATATATTAGATACCAGTTTTAATTATTTAGATTTTATATGAGTGACCAGATTTCAGTGAAAGTGTTTCTAGTTACAAATGGTTGCATAGTGGGCTAAAATGCACCTACTACATAACTGAAATTTCATCCTTTGGCTGAGATCACTATAAAACATCTAGGTTAGAGATAAATGAGTGGCCTGGATCTCCCTCCTAGTTTCTTAAAGGATTAGTGTGATATAAAGATACTGCCTATGTTTTCAAATTTTATTTTTTTAACTTTGATCATATATTGTTCAACTAGTTGCTCCTTGTCCTTGCTTATTTCCCTGCATGAATAGATCCCTACGAGATTGGAATTAATCTGAAAGTAGAGGGAATTCCATCAAAATAGTATAACTTCTCCATATTACATAAGAGACTTTGCATAACTCAGAACTATCAAGTAGGTTAAACTGTCTTCCCAGGCAATCTGCTGTTGGCATAAACCAAAAACCATTACTTGGTCAAAATAATACAAGTTTATTAAAATGCATTAACTAGCATGTTGGAAGAACACAAAATCTATGAAATTCTTGAGTAGTACAATGTCACAGTGAAAAGGGGGCCAAACAGAATTGTTTGTTGATACTGACAAACCAGCTTATCATTTTCCTTTTATTCAAGAGAGGATATCAAGACTAATACAAATAACATGTATAAATATACAGAGTGAATCTACTTCCATACAACTTCATGCCAACTGCATGGACTTTAATTATGATTATAACATCTATTTTCCTTATCTAGAAAATTCCTATTTCCTGTATCTAGGCAAAATTGAATCTTTGTTTTTGTAATATAATTTATTGTCAACTTAGCTAACATACATTGTATACAGTGTGCTCTTGTCTTTGGGAGTAGATTTCCATGATACACTGCTTACATACAACACCCAGTGCTCATCCCAACAAGTGCTCTTCTCAATGCCCATCACCAATTTCCTCCTCTCCCCGCCCCACCTTCCCAATTAACCCTCAGTTTGTTCTCTGTATTTAAGAGTCTCTTATTGTTTACCTCCCTCTCTGAAACTATTTTCCCCCATACCTTTCCCCCATGGTCTTCTGTTAAGTTCCTCAAATTCCACATATGAGTGAAAACATATGATACCTGTTTTTCTCTGCCTGACTTATTTCACTTAGCATAATATCCTCTAGTTCCACCCATGTTGTTGAAAATGGCAATATTTCATTCTTTCTCATTGCCAGGTAGTATTCCATTGTATATATAAATCACATCTTCTTTATCCATTCATCAGTTGATGGACATTTGGACTCTTTCCATGATTTGGCTGTTGTTGATAGTGCTGTTATAAACATGTTATAAACATGTACCCCTATGAATCAGTACTCCTGTATCCTTTGGATAAATTCCTAGTAGTGCTATTGCTGGATAGGGGAATTCTATTTTTAATTTTTTCATAAAAATCCTCCACACTGTTTTCCAGAGCAACTGCACCAGTTTACATTCCCACCAACAGTACATGAGGGTGCACATTTCTCTACATCCTTGACATCCTTGCTTACTGAGTTGTTGATTTTAGCCACTCTGACTGGCATGAGGTGATATCTCAATGTGGTTTTGATTTGTATTTCCCTGATGGTGAACGATGTTGAGCATCTTTTCATATGTCTATTGGCCATCTGGATGTCTTCTTTGGAAAAGTGTCTGTTAATCTCTTCTGCCCATTTCTTCACTGGATTATTTGTTTTTCAAGTGTTGAATTTGCTAAGTTCTTAATTGATTTTTGATATTAACTCATTATCTGATATGTCATTTGCAAATATCTTCTCCCATTCCATAGGCTGCCTTTTAGTTTTGTTGATTGTTTCCTTTGCAGTGCAGAAAACTTTTTATCTTGATAAGGTCAAATTGTTCATTTTTGCTTTTGTTTCCCTTGCCTTTGGAGACATGTCAAGTAAGAAGTTGCTGTGGCTGAGGTCAAAGAGGTTGTTGCCTATTTTCTCCTCTAGGGTTTTAATAGTTTCCTTTCTCACATTTAAGTCTTTCATCCATTTTGAGTTTATTTTTGTGTTTAGTGTAAAAAAAAAAAGTGGTCCAGCTTCATTCTTCTACATTTTGCTATCCAGTTTTCCCAGCACCATTTAGTGAGGAGACCATCTTTTCTTCACTGGATACTCTTCCCTGCTTTGTCAAAAATTAGTTGGCCATACGTTTGTGGGTCCAATCTGGGTTCTCTATTCTATTCAATTTGGTCTGTGTGTCTGTTAGGCAAAATTGAATCGTAAAGATCAATTCTGTATTTAAAAATTCTTAATTTATAATTTTGTCTATGTAAAATGGAATGTGAAAATAATCACCTAAATATATGGAATCCTTATGTCTCTTCCATTAAATTATGTTCATTTATCAGAGACATATTCTTGGATGCTTAGTCTGGGTATTTACTTCAATTCCATACTTCTCTGTGAGTAAATATTCATTCATTTGATAAAAGTTACCTCCTACTCTGTTCCAGGAGTTGGAAGAGGCACTATTGTAGTGGGAAAAATATGTCCTATGCCCAGAATTACCTTCCAGTCATAAGGCATACATGTTAGTAGATAAGTTACAAGAGAAGGAAGTAAGTTGTTTTGAACAATAAACAATAAAGTGCTTAAGCATATTAGGTGCACAAGCTCTTCCTGGAGGAACCATAGATATTTACTCAAGTAACATTTGATGTGAAGGAATTTGCCAGTTGGATAGAGAATCCAGAGCATTTTGGAATAAAAAAAGTATAGCTTGTAAATTACAATGTGTGGATAGATACTGTATGGCCAGGTCCAGTCCTCTGTGCTTCTGTGGAAAATGTGCCTTTCTTTAGCTAACTTGCTGATATTTTTCTCCTAATATTTCAAAGCTTACTTCTTTGAAGTAATTATTGGGCTTCCTCTACTTCCTCTTTTATGTCATAAAATGTGTCCTATAGCTCTTATCACATTATCTTGAGACACATTAATAGTTGTCTCTATTACCCAAGCACCTAATTTAGAGCCAGAAAATCCGTGTATAGGTGTAAATGAAGGAGTGAATGAATAAATGATTTTTTTATCCTAGAGAAAGAAGGAAAGAATAAGATCATCTGCATAGATTAAGGATAAACCTAGAAAAGAAAGAAAGATTTTTCTCTAAAGTAAGCATGGAAGATTCAATAGCCATTTGCTTTGAGTAATAAAGAAAATAGTACCAAAAGTGTCCTATATGATGTCGGGTTTTTTTTTTCTTTCTATCTTAGGACACACATTCTTTGCCTTAATGTAAAAAGGGTAGGAGCTGAGGCAGTTGAGTAATGGATGGCAAAGTAAGAACTGCTGAGAAGAAACGAATTTAGCTGAAGCTGGAGACACTAGTTAGCTGTGGTACTATTCTTCATAATTAGACATCTAACTACATTAATCCTGACAATCAATTCATTCAAATGTGTTAATGAAAGTTCACCATGTTAACAAAATATTATATAGAGTATATTATTTATATATTACACAAGTATTAAACACAAACTTTGTGCCTTAGAAAGCAAACAGTCTCCCACAGTTTCTGGCCTCATTAAGTGATTTTGGCTCAGATTCTTTCCTGTGACTGACAGGGACTGAAGGCTTCCTTTTCAGGTGGCTAACCTACATGGTTTTTGCAAGAGGCCTCAGTTCCTCTCTACCTGGGCTTCTTCTTATTGGCTATGTGAGTGTTCTCAGTACATGGCAACTAATTCTCCCAATTAGTTGTGAGATGAGATGAGAGAGAGAGAGAGAAAGAGAGAGAGAGAGAGAAAGAGAGAGAGAGCAAGAGTTGTAGTTCCTTTTATGACCTCACATAATATATGGCACACCATCATTTCCACCTAAAAAATTTGTTAGAATCAAGTTATTTAGTCCAATCCACATACAAAAGTGAGTGAATGAAGTCTCAAAAATTTGTGGACATGTTTTCAATCACCACATGGAGTAACAACGGTGAACAAGGCAGACAAAGTTTGCCCTTATGGAGATCATATTCTACTTCAGTAAAACGAAAAATCAACAAATACAATCTGTAAACAAGGTAATTTCAGATCATTTTAAGTCTTATGAAGGCAATGTACAAGTGTCTATGTTACTGGGGACCTAGGAGCCGAGAGTACTACAGACTAGTCACAGTAGACTGCTCTGTGGAGGTCAAGTGCGATTAAGAGATGACAAGGAAGAGAAGCCATGTGAAGAGCCTGTGGAAGAATTTTCAGGGAGGAGAACTTATTTGGGGGAACAGCAAGGTCCTGAGGCAGAAGTGAGGTAGGTGGTTTGAGAGGCAGAACAAAAGCCATACTGAACGTAGTAAGTGATTCCAGTTGGGGCAGAAGAAGTAGGTAAAGAGGAAATAATATAGGTGTTTCTTTACTGCCCCAGGGAGGGAATCCCAGTTTGATTACATAACAAGAAGACACTGAAGGGTTTATTCAGGATGTTAAAATGATCAACTAACATTTTGAAAACCAAAGTAGGAGTAACCATCATATAAATATATAAAATTTCACTTAGAATAAAATAAAAATATTTCTGTAGAGCTATGTGCTAAGTAAAATGTATATATTATGTAACTCCAGTAGCAAGATAAGACCCAGTCTCCCTTCATCTTGTCCACAAAATTAAACCAATGAAAGACAAAACAAGTCTCAAAATAAAAAGTGTGTGCTTATTTGGGATGTTAGGGATTGCAATCTAAGAGACACAAATTTGATTGAAAATGAAAGTGTTCTCTGGTCAAAGAAGATTAGAGTTTTTAAGAGAAAGACAGAATTTACATAAATAGTTTTCAATGAAATGTGATTGGTATTGGTATAGCTACAGTTAGACTAATCTATGATTGGTTGCTAGGGTTAGTGTTAGGTATAACGTCATTTATGCCCAATTTTACATACAGTAGATGCCTTGACTTTTATCAGAATTCAGCAAAAATTCTGAGAATTTGAGACAGAAGCTGTGTGCATAAGCCCCACTTGCTCACGGACCTCCAGGCTTCATGTTAAATAACTCTCTTTGCAACGCTTATAGCATCTTACTCTCTCCATTATCACAAACAATAAGATATGTTTTGCCTTCAGAAAAAGAGGAAGAGCAGTCAAGGCAGATAAATACATGCAAACATACCAAATAATCAAAGAGCATGAGGTGGATTTTTTTTTTTTTTGGTCATGCATGCACTATTTTAATGTGAATTATATTTTATATAAAATGTGTGCAATAAAGCTCCATATTTCTGTTCTTGAGTACTTAATCATGTATCAAACTGTAACTTTTTTGATTTGATATACTGCATTCACATCAAATAAGAATACCTAAAATTACAGCAGCCATAACAATTGTCTTCTTCTCAAATGCACAGAATTACATACAGAGTCTTAGGAAAATACCTGTACTCAAAACTGCCATACCTACATATTGAAAATTCTTATAAAGCACTTTCAAGGGCAAATGTGATGGCTTTAGAAATGTCAAGCGTATGTGTTAACTCTAGAATATATAGATGTGGGTGATAAAAGCAAACATGAGAAAAAACATTCAAAGTATAACAACATACACAACTTTTCTTGCCATTTCGAAATGGTAATGAGCCATGACTCACTATCAAATGGAAATTTCCTTTTCTGGTTTTATTTCCTGCTTTCTTTCCTCCTTCCCTCTGGCCCTTCGTCCTTTTTTTTTTTTTTTAATGTTTTTATTTATTTCTGAGAGAGAGAGAGAGAGCATGAGCAGGGGAAGGTCAGAGAGAGAGGGAGACACAGAATCTGAAGTAGGCTCCAGGATCTGAGCTAGCTGTTAGCACAGAGCCCGATGCGGGGCTTGAATCCATGAACAATGAAATCATGACCTGAGCTGAAGTTGGGCGCTTAAACGACTGAGCCACCCAGGTACCCCTGGCCCTTCCCCCTTCCATTCCTTTCTTTCTTCCCTCCTTTTTTATCTTTCATTTTTTAATTCATTCTCATTTTCTTTCATTCTTTCTGTTACTGTTTCTCCTGTTTCATCCTATTCTAAGATGCACTGAAGGTAGATTTCAAACATTCACTGAACATACGAAAACACTTCAAACAAAATAATTCAACACTGATTTACACACATATGAATATTTAATTGGACCCTATCTTGTTCCAGGTACTTTGTCAATATCATGATCTATGTAGCTGATATAGTGATCAAATACAGGCGGCATCCCTTATGAAAATTTCAAGCTTTTGAGGGGACAGACATTTGTTAACCTTCTAATTAATGTCTAGTATCACGTTGATATAATGGTTCTTAAGGCAAGGGACCTTGCGTGCAAGAGTATATAAAAAAGAAATCTGACCAGACTCCTGGGTTATTTGCTTTACTGAGGAAAAAATACTTCAAATACAAGGAGTAGGCTTTAAGTAAAGAAACAGGACAGAAAGTATCCCAATCAATGGTATAGTATGTCCTAGGCTCTTTGCCGCTGAAGGAGATGAGTGGGCATTTGAGGAAGTAGATGCAAAGAGAGAAACAACACTTGAAGAATCCTTCAGACAGATTATAGAGAAAGGTATACTATTCTATGAGATAATTCTAAAGTGGCTAGCACCAAATATGCCTTTTGGAGTTCTTGATAATTTGCTGACTATACTTTTTCATTCAAAAATGCTAAGGCAATTGAGAAACATGTACATAAGTATGATAGGGATAAAATATTAACTCCAATAACCAACTGGAGAATACAACTGGAAACAGCTTTCTACTTGCTATAATGTGGAATTGTGCCACCCAAGAAGATATGCAGAAGTCTTAACCCGATGCTTCAGGATATGAATTTATTTGGAAATAGGATCATTGCAGATGTAGTTAGCTAAAATGATGTTTTACTGGAGGAGAGTGGGCCCTTAATTCAATATAATTGATGTCTTTATTAAAAAGAGAGACAGAGAGGAGGTAATGCCACATGAAGACAGAGAGGCATATGAAGAGACCATCATGGGATGACAGAGGTAGACATCTGGAGTGATACAGCTGCAAACTCAAAACTCCAAAGATAAATGGCCATCCCCAGAAGTTAGGAAGAAGCAAGGAAGAGTTCTCTTGCAGATTTCAGAAGGAACATGGACCTGTCAGCACCTTGATTTCAGACTTCCAGCCTCCAGGACGGTAAGGCAATAAATTTCTGCTTTTTTAAGACACCTACTTTGTGGTAATTTGTTACAATAGCCCTAGGAATCAAATACACTACTCGTCTGCCAGGTCTCCACCTCTCACCTGCCCTTGAGGGGACACTTGCATTTATTTGTTTGTGGGAGAACCAAAGTAAGTGTGGAGATGGTGGGTGATATGTGTACTCAGTCTCATTTCCCATCTTCTCAAACAAATAAATACATCATCCTTGGTGAAGATCAAGGGAAAGAGAATGAAGGGAGGGTAGAAACCACCCTCTTGTCTTCCAAGAGGATGGAAGTTTCCCTTTATAGTCTCGGTTAGTAATGAAGAAAGGATGGGAATGGTTTCCCTTTGGCCTCACAGTCTTCAAGAGTTTGGTGGCTTTACCCATGGTAATTAGAAGAATTTGAAGACTTGTGTGTGTGTGCTTTGTTTTGTTTTGGGAGAATTACAGTGTAGAAGCACACAATTAAATTTTCATTTAGAAAACAGTTATTTGCCTGCAGTGAGCATAATGGATTAGAGGACCCAGAGGGAATGTGGATACTTCAGCTTTAAAAGAGATACTAGGAATATGTCCTAAGATGATTTTATTGGAAATGAAACAGTTTAAGAGAGATTTAAACAGAAAAATCTTCACAATTTGATGACAGACTGAATATAACAGTGAGTCAGGGGTGTTAGATATGGTAATTTTGGGAGGAAATTTCACTACCCCCACCCCAAAAAATGTGGTAAAAACAACAAGAAGAGCAAAACAACAAAAACAGGAAACAGAGGGTGAGATTGCATGGTCCATGCCTTTTTCTTTATTTTTAAAAATTTTTTAATGTTTATATGTATTTTTTGAGACAGAGAGAGAGAAAGAGAGAGACAGAGCATAAACAGGGGAGGGGCAGAGAGAGAGGGAGACAGAGCATCCAAAGGAGGCTCCAGACTCTGATCTGTCAGCACAGAGCCTGATGCAGGGCTCTAAGTCACGAGCCATGATATCATGACCTGAGCCGAAGCCAGATACCTAACAGACTGAGCCACCCAGGTGCCCCTATGACTTTTTCTAGATGTGGGCCATATTACCTCTGAGGTGTCTAGAAAACTACACAAAGAAGGAACCACGTAACTTCTTACAGGTTAAAAGTGAATCATTTGTTTGAGAAGCATAAAAATTCCCGATATTGAGACCCAAATGACAGTTTCTCTACAGTTCTTTATAAAAAGAACATTTTATAACTCGACAAATAACATCCTAGCCAAAATCCTAGCAGTAGCTATATCAGCAAGAAGCCTACGCTCAGTTCAATCCAATGATAAAATTTTAAACAATCTTAAAGTATGAAATTTTTGCAATGTTTTGTCAATCCCATATTAACACTGACTTTCACAATGAAGTGTTAAGTTGCAGTGGGGCTGGAGGTGACCACCCTGACAAGAGAACTGAATCTAACTCTCCTGTGTGATTAAATGACTCACAGGACAGTTGAGCTGGATGTAATGTTGGCCATTTGCTTGTGAAAGTTGAAATGTTTAATAAGAACATTCATTGAGATATATAACAAGGGAGAAGAATGTCATCCCACTGCTTAGATTTCTAAGATAACATCCTTGTCTGGGGAAGAGAGTCTTAAAAAAAAAAAAAAAAAAAAGAATAAAAGAAGTTCATTCTTCAGAACACAGCTTAAACAGAAAATGGAGGCCCTAATGTTCTCTCAATGGTAAAAAAATTATAGCCCTCCAAAAAATTGGTAAATAAAAAAGGCAACTTTTGTATAAAAGAAAAAAAAGTAATTACCAGGGAAAGCAGCTGATGATGTGGTGTAAGTAAATGAGACTAATATTTTTGGTGGTTTGAATGGTTAACTGGATATGTAAGTATTTTCAAAGAATAAAATAATCTGATTTTCTGGTGTAGGGGTCAAGGGTAGTCTACCCCAAAATGTCACACCTTGGAACACTGATTATTTTCTTGTCATTTCTTTATTTTATTTTTTAATGTTTATTTATTTATTTTGGGAGAAACAGCATGAGTGGGGGAGGGGAAGAGACAGAGAGACAGAGCGGAGTCTGACTTGGGGCTCAATCTCACCAACTGTGAGATCATGATCTGAGCCAAAAGACTCAGATGCTTAGTCGACTGAGCCACTCAGGTGCACTCCTTTATTACTTTTCATGAATTTATTACCCCAGCAAGAATTCTCTTTAAAATTCCTTATTGACTGATGCTCCCAAAGTTAAGCATTCTTTGTCCTATTAATCCCTTACAGATTTATTGTCTCTGTGTATAAAAATTATAAAAACTACCTGCTTCAGTCATTTCTTTAAGTCTTAATTTCAATGTTGGGCCTCCATGGATGTGTAATAAGATTTGTTTATATCTCCTGCTGGTCTGTCTTATGTGAATTTAATTCTTAGTCCAGCTGGAAAACCTTGAATGATAGAGGAAAAATTTTTCCTTCCCTTACAACAGTAAGGAAAAGAAGAAGTTGTTTTACGTACCAGATAACTCGATTTCATACAGTAACATCCCCAGTGTTTGAATAAATTTGGCTTGTTTTATTTTTAATGTTTATTATAAATTTATAATATTTTAATGTTCTTTTTGAGTAGATAAGTATATTTTCAAAACAATCTATATAAGACAGTTGGATACGTTTCTTTTCATTATAACTAAATACCCAAGTAAAAGTAGGTTAAATATTAGGTCTTTGTTTTCTTATATAATGAAGTCCTAAAGAAAGATAATTGCAGGGTGAGTTAATTCAGGGCTCAACAGCATCCCAGTGTTTTCCACCATCCTTTTATGGTACACTCAGGATGCCAGTGGTGTCTCAGTGTTAATGCACTATGACTCTCTGGCAATTCCATCACGTGCAGATGTAACATCATCCAGTGGAGTACTGGGCATTTTTTTCCCTCATCTGTCTCTTTTATATAGCAGGAAAACTCTTCCCAAGAAGCAAGATTTCAAGCTCATCTCATTGGTAAGGATTGTAACATCTATTCATACATAAACGAATCAATTGCTAGACTAATAAAAAGTTTATGATTGACTTAGATCATTCATTATTCACTCCAGGGCCTCAGGGTAGATGAAGGCTCTATGTCTCCTGAGACAATTATTGTATATCAGAAGGCTACCCACCAAAACTAATGTGTCCCCAGTGAGGAAGAATAAAATAGAGGGTATACCTACTGGGTGGGCAACCAGAAGCGGCTGCCACAGTGAGTGAAGGCACTCATTATAAGAAGTAAGGTAGAATGACAAATTGAAGATTTCATAAATGTTTTATTTTATTTGTTTCTGTTGTGGAGTGGTGGGGTGGAGGGTGAATCATCCATACTTGCTGGTTTGAGGAAACAGAGAAAGAGAATGAATCCACAGGAGAGAATAAATGGATTAACTATTATTCTAGGAGAGTAGCCAAGCCTTTGAAAAAAATTAAATGAGCTGTGTGGTGATTGCTATTGTGTTGCTGTTGTTTTGCAGTAAGAAGAGGGGCATCTTGCTGATGGGAGGTCAAACTCAACCAAGAAGGGCAGAATGTGCTTTTTGTGTTTCTAGGAGTTGTTAGAAAATTGCCAAACCTCTAAAATGAATCTGCAAAGATTAGAAAATAGGACAATGATAGTAGATCTCATTAAAAGTTGATTACTCAGCCTTTTAAATTAACCTTCTCCAGGATGTAAAATCCTTAAAGAGAAACTATCCTAGTCTAACCTGTTCTATATTAAATTATTTATTTTCACACAAGTCACTCAAAATTAGAGCTATTGCATGACACAGTTTCTCTGGATAGGTTCTGGCTTATTTGGGCTGGCTTGGTGTAATTATTAATAGCACATATTTTTTTCTCTTAAAATTGTCCTGATTGGATGATAAATTATATGCTTAACTTATCAAACCAAGGAAAATGTTCAAATGTCTTTTAACTAAAAGTATGACAAATTTCCACTATGCTGTTGGTCAAAATGTTACCATAAGTCAAAATGAGTTTCATATTCTAACAAGGGATTAAACAAGAGTCAAGAGCATCATGCAGGCTGCCCCACTGGGCAGGAAGGAAGTTCAGTGCAAACCATCATCTCTTTTTTCTATAATGGATGTCACTTCCTAATGGATTAGATTGGTATATTGACCATTACCGCCTCTTATCAATAACATCCTTCCTTTTGTCTCTGAGAAGTTGAATGTCCTTAGAAATCATTCATACTCTAGTCTCATGACATTTTCATCAAACTATTAATCTAGAGTAATCTGATTTATGTATTAAGTAAATGTTTTCTGTTGACCTTCAACCTAAAAAACCAAAGGCTATGGAATCTAAGTATATCCAATTTACTCATATCTCAACCTGGATGTCTTTTATTGAATTATTCATTCAGTTTTTAGAAAAATTCTATTCCTTACAACTGTAAACATGGTTCCCAACTTTCTTGCTGCCACCACTAGAATACCAAAATGGTGGTATTTCTCCCCTTCTTCAGAAAGATTATTTTGGTGGAAATTTGGAATTTAGACCACTAGGCATTCCACTCTGATAGAAGCTGTCTTCTCTGAAGAAGAAAAATTGTCTGCAAATGGTAAATTAGGTAGAAGTTGGTTAGAAGGCACAAAGAAAACATGTGGTTAGAAAAACTAGTAACAAGAATGGGAGAGAGAGTTAACCAAGAATAAATTTTTAAAAATGTTCAGAAGATAAATGTTAATATCATAAATTTGTGGTTGCAATAACCTACTACTTCTTTATGTGTGTGTGTGTGTGTGTGTGTGTGTGTGTGTGTGTGTGTGTATATACATGAAGATATATACATATATCTTCATTCCCCAACTGGAATAAAAGTGATCCAGACAGATCCTGAGACAGATTCAGAGTGAGGTGCTTTCAGAAAGGATGTGATGAAATTAGGAAGAACGTACTTTGAGAGAGATAATTTAAGTGGTTGATAATAATGTTGGGCTCTAGAGAAGGAAATTTGCTCAAAGGTGGCTAAACATGAAAATGTGTAGAGGTCAAAGGACCTATAGAATATAGGTGAAAGAGATAAGAAAATTGGACTTGGAGGAGATTACTCTTGGTTGTTGGAATGTGGACATGAAAAAAAATGTAGAATAGAAATAGTTCTAAGAAAATCTCAGTTTGTCTCAAAAATGGTGTGGGCATGCACTGCTCAAGTTAAGGGAGTAAGTTTACTGTTACTTGATGTGTTAACAGAAGTAAGATAATTCTTAACCTTCTGTTCTGCTTTAGATAGAATTTGGGATGTGCACTTTCTGGGGATAGTCCATAGTCATAATCAGGTTTTCAAAGACGTTTGTAAGCACCAAAATGTTAAAACCAAATTAAATTTTTAGATGAGGCTACATTTAATGAAAATGTTATTTCCAAAATATTTGTGATTTTTCTACATATGGGGTCTAAGTATCTTATTTCTGGCTTGTGACATATTACCTGCTCTATCTTTATTAGTTACCCTTAACAGGTTGCAGGAATTAATTTTGAGCATGGTACAAAACATATTTGCTTTGCTCTTTTTTTCTTCAACAGTCAATCTTATTTTTCCAGAAACATGGCATTAGAATTGTTAGAGAAAATCAATCACTTTTTTGAAATGTCAAATTTTAGTGAGACATGCAATAAGTTTATTTATGTGAATATAGTTGATCAGAAACTACCCAAAATTATCTTATCGAACATGGGTCTGAATCAAAGAATTTCTTATATTCTCCTTAAAATAATTCCTTAAAGAGTTAATTCTGAATAAATTAGATGTTTATAACAAGATGATATAGGAAGAAATATATTAATTAGAAATTTCCTAGAGATATATTCTCTTCATCTGATTCCCAAAACTTTTAAAGGCTTTCCTTCAAGTTTCAAAACTTGGTTTTATGTTATAGTAATTCACTAAAATAATAGATGAATATGGAACCTAGATGAATATGGAATATTACTTGAAAATATCTGAGACATTTCTTATTGTCTACCTTTGTGGAAGAAGAAATTTAGGATGAATTTGGATTTTATAAGCTGTTTTATAATGGGAAGAAAATGATTCTAATAAAAGGGAAAGAAGTGATCGTTTGTAAGCTAGAAATGAAACATTTAGAAAGCTTACCTTTTGTAAAGAAAATGTAATCCCAAAATTGACAGTTGATTGATTTTACAAATACCTCAGTGTATGGAAATCCATCAGGAAAATGACAAAATGATAAAAGAGAATGCTGCACAGGAATATTAGTGAAGATTGAAACTCCTGCTAAAAAAGCCATCCTACCGCTGAGAACATCATTAGAGCTATTAACCAACCAGTATGCAATGCCAAACCCACATACTTGTAGTGATTGATTAGAAAGTAAGTGAATTTATACTTTGTGCACTGGGCCAAAAGAACAGAAATAATATAAACTTGCTACAAAGTACCAAGATCTTTATATAAAATATATATCAAGAAAGCTTGTATATTTAATGCAATGGAAAAGTGAAATCTTTCCTCCCCAAAAAAGTAACCAAGATTTTTAAGGAAGAAGAAATAAATTAAAGTAAGACATAAACAGGAATAGGGACCAGAGATAGGGGGAAGGACACACCTTATATATTTTATTACCTATCATTACTTTGATTATAATACCTAAAATTGAGCACTTTCTACTTGTCACCGTTTAAAATACTCTATATACGTTAATCACCACAATTCCACAAAGCATTAATGTTGACTTATTCTACAAATAAGGAATCAGAGGCAAAGAGCAGATACTTAACTTTCCCAGTGGCATATGGTCAGTAAATGACAAAACAAGGATGTGATGCCAATCTAATTTCAGGACAGATGTTTTCCACCACTCTACAATGATGGGCCTGATCACTGTCTACCCTAATACAGCCTTATTTTTCAAATATATACTGTATCCTAATCTAAGAAATTAAGGAAAGAAGCATGACTATAAATTGTACATTACTGGTACTTTTGTTAAAAGGTGTTCTTGTTCTTTCTAAGGATATAGAAAAAAAAACTGTATATTAGAAATAATTCATTATAAAATGTTAAATTCTTGTAAAGAGTTATGCATATATGAATGAGGCAAACTGCATGGTATTTACTAAGAACCAATAGAAGAATTTCATACTAATGCTAAATAATCCAAAACTGCATCCTGATTTAAACCCAGAAATCCCAACTTTGCCACTTAAAAGGTGCAGGAACTCAGATGAGCCACTTAGTCTCAATGAGCTCATGTTTAAATGAGAACACTAAGTTGATTTATTGGACAGGGTTGCATTGACAGTTCCATGAGTTAATCTATGTTGAAAGTTTAACAAAATGCCTTACAAAGATTAAGCAATTAAAACAACCATCATAATTACAAACAATAAAATTAGTGGTTATTTTATTTTTCTGTTGTAGTTAAATATGGATATGCAAATAATTAGAGGTTCATTCATGAGGCAAAGGATATCTTTTAAAATAACATATCAAATTCACTAATTTTTCTTGTCATTTGTATTTTTCAACATTAAAACTAAGAGTAGTATAATAAAATGGTCAAAAGGAAAGAGCTCTAGACTACTAATACATTGCTAATATGCACAAAACATGCACAAACTTAGATTATTTTCATTGACTTGAGAATCTTTTGTACCAAAAAAGAAAAATCTTTTGTACAAATTAAGAAAATTTGACATTTAACATTTAATGAAACATGTATCTCAGTTTACAACATAAATAGATCTTGCCAAATTATTCTACAAATTATTCTACAATACACACTTAATTAAACAAACAGACTTGACTGGCAATAAATGTTTCCCCAAGCTAAGCTTTGTCTTTATGCCTTCTAGGTTTATTTTAAGAATACTTCAATCCAAAAAAAAAAATTTAATCTGTACATATTGACAAAAACTGACATCAAGTAGATAAATTCAGTTACATTTTTTTTTATCTTGCTCTAAACATTTCAGCCTTCAAGTTCTATTAAAATGAAATATTTAGGGAGAATGGCAAGATGGCGGAGAAGTAGGGAGCTCCGTGCATTTTGCCTGCACCCATCTGTCAAACAGAGAAGGCCTGAAGTCATAGGACACTGAGCCACAGGAATTTGGGAAGAGAAAGAGACAGGATACACTGGGAAGGAAACCTCCTAAGTGCGTGAGTACGAAATGGAGAAGATAAAAGCGGGCTGGGACCCAGAGATACAGAGGGAGGGGAGGGAACCCCAGCTTGCTTGCAGCTGCAGTGAGTGATGAGCTGTGGGGAGCCTGGTGAGCTACTGCAAGTCCAGGGAAAAGGAAAGAGAAGCTGAGATTGCTCATAGAACCATCCCTGGAGAAGAGAAAAACCTCTGCTAGGAAAGAGTGTTTTTTACTTCTGGCTGGGGTGCTGACTTTGAACTAGGTGTCCCCGGTCCCAGAAGGCGCCAGGAAAAACTGCACTGCAGCGCTCTGGCCCCATCCCCGGTGGCTGCCCGGTGGTGCAGCGCCGGTGCCAGCGTCTTGGACTCTGCAGACCAGAAGTTGCTACATTACTTGCATGCGCTCAGGTTGTATTGTGGCTTAACCCTGGCGGATCTGGGGCTGCAACACTTTCCCCACCCCCTGACTAAAGACCAGGCAGCAGGAAAGAATCGACCTGATGGACTGTTTCCAGTGGTATAAACAAAGCCCTCAGACTGAGACCTGGAAACGAGGCGGGGCGTGGGGCATAGAACTCAGCCCACCTTGGCTATGTCCTCAGCACAGGGAGATCAGACCCAAAGCAGTGATTTGCAATTCTTGGCTGAGACGGACCTGAGGCAACGCCATTCTTCTCCCCACAACCACCAAGGTGGGGCCTCAGGGTGCAGCCTGCTGACACAGGGAAGGCGAGACCTGCCTACACCAAACCACACCCATCCCCACCAGAGAGCTGTTTTGTTTTTGTTGTTGTTGTTATTACCTATTGGTTTTGTCTGTGCCTTTGTGTACATTTGTTCCCTCTAGGGTTGTCTGTTTTCTTTTTCCAGGGCTAACTCAAGAAACAAACCAAACTATACATGGTGGAGAGTCCCAATACCCCTATGAGTAGGGAAACAAAATAACCAAACGCTTAACAAGAGAAACCAAGAGACACCATTGAAAGAACACTTCCTGAACACACAGGCCCTGAACAGTCAAAGAGCCCTCTCTAATACAGCAGACTCGCAGAGGCAGAGTGTACAAGCTTTTAAAATTAACAAGAGATAAAAGCTAACCAAAATGACAAAAGGGAAGAACTTTTCTCCAAAGAAATTCCAGGAAGAAATGACAGCTAAAGAACTGCTCAAAACAGATATAAGCAACATAACTGAACAAGAATTTAGAACAATAATCATAAAATTAATCACTGGGCTGGAAAAAAGCATGGAGGACATCAGAGTAACTATGGCTACAAAGACTCTGGAGCTTAAAAATAGTTATATGAATTAAAAAATGCTATAAATGAGATGCAAAATAAACTGGAAGTGTCCAATGCATGGACTGAAGAGGCAGGAAGGAGAATAAGTGATTTAGAAGACAGAATTATAGAAAAAGAAGAAACTGAGAAAAAGAGAGACAAACTGATACAGGAACATGAAAGAAGAGTTCAAGAGCTCAGTGATACAATCAAATGGAACAATATCCATATCAAAGGAATCCCATAAGAGGAAGAGAGAGGGAAATGTGCTGAAGGAGTCCTGGAACAAATTATAGCAGACAACTTCCCAAACCTGGGGAGGGAAGTAGATGTTGAAATTCAAGAGGCACAGAGAACTCCCCTCAGATGTAACTTGAATCGATCATCTGCCTTACATATCATACAACAATCCAAACTCTATGAGATGCGGCAAAGGCAGTCCTAAGAGGAAAGTACCTTGCACTCCAGGCCTATTTCAAGAAATTAGAAAAAGCGCAAGTAAAAATCTAACAGCTCATCTAAAGAAACTAGAGGGAGAGCAACAAGAGGACCCCAAACCCAGTAGGAGAAGAGAAATAGTAACAATCAGAGCATAAATAAGCCATATAGAAACCAAAGAAACAGTTGAACACATCAATGAAACCAAGAGTTGGTTTTTTGAAAAAATAAACAAAAGTGACAAACTTCTAGCCAGTCTTCTCAAAAAGAAGAGAGAATACTCAAATAGACAAAATCATGAATGAAAATGGACTTATTACAACCAACCCTTCAGAAATACAAGCAATTATCAGGGAATACTATGAAAAATTATATGCAAACAAATTGGTCAACATAGAAGAAATGGACAAATTCCTAAACACACAATCACTACCAAAATTCACACGGGAAGAGACAGAATATCTGAACAGACCCACAACTAGTGAAGAAATCGAATCACCTACCAAAAATCTCCCAACAAATAAGAGCCCTGGACCAGATGGCTTCCCTGGGGAATTCCACCAGACATTTAAAACAGAATTAATACCCATTATTCTCAAGCTACTCCAAAAAATAGAAATCGAAGGAAAACTTCTGGACTCATTTTATGAAACCAGCATCACTTTGATTTCCAAGACAGGCAGAGATCCAGCAAAAGAAAAAAAAAAAAAAGAGAGAGAGAGAGAATATTACAGCCCTATATCCTTGATGAATACAGATGCAAAAACCCTCAACAAGATACTTGCAAATCAAATCAAAAGCCACATAAAAAGATAAATTCCACCAAGATCAAGTGGGAATCATAATCATTCCTGGGTTAAAGGGCTGGTTTAATATTCACAAATCAATGTGATACATCACATCGACAAAAGAAAAGATAAAAACTTTATCATCCTGTCGATAGATGCAGAAAAAGCATTTGACAAAATACAGCATCCCCTTCTTAATAATGACTCTAGAGAAAGTTGGGATAGAAGGAACCTACTTAAAATCATAAAAGCCATCTATGACAAGCCTTCAGCTAACATCATCCTCAACGGGGAAAAACTGAGAGCTTTCCCCCTGAGATCAGGAACACGACAGGGATGTCCACTCTCACCACTGTTGTTTAACATAGTGCTGAAGTCCTAGCATTAGCCATTAGACAACAAAAGGAAACCAAAGGCATCAGAATTGGCAAAGAGGAAGTCAAACTTTCACTTTTCGCAGATGACATGATATTCTACACAGAAAACCCAACAGACTCCACCAGAAGCCTACTGGACCTGATCCAAGAATTCAGAAAAGTTGCAGGGTACAAAATCAACGTATAGAAATCGGTTGCATTTTTATACACCAACAATTAAGCAACAGAAAGAGAAATCAAGAAGCTGATCCTATTCACAATTGCACAAAAAACCATAAAATACCTAGAAATGAACCTAACCAAGGATACAAGAGATCTGTATGATGAAAACTATAGAAAACTTAGGAAGGAAATTGAAGAAGACACAAAGAAATGGAAAAACATTCCATGCTCATGGATAGGAAGAATAAATATAGTTAAAATGTCATTACTACTCAAAGCAACCTACACAATCATTGCAATTCCAATCAAAATTGCACCAGCATACTTCTCAAAGCTAGAGCAAACTATCCTAAAATTTGTATGGAACCACAAAAGACCCCGAATAGCCAAAGTAATACTGAAAAATAAAACCAAAACGGGAGGTATCACCATCCCAGACTTTAGCCTCTACTACAAAGCTGTCATCATCAAGACAGTAAGGTATTGGCACAAAAACAGACACATAGACCAATGGAATAGAATTGAGAACTCAGAGCTGGACCCAAAGGTATACAGCCAACCAATCTTTGACAAAGCAGGAAAGACTATCCAATGGAAAAAAGACAGCCTCTTTAACAGATGGTGTTGGGAGAACTGGACAGCAACATGCAGAAGAATGAAACTAGATCATTTTCTCACACCATACACAAAAATAAACTCAAACTGGATAAAGGACATGAATGTGAGACAGGAAACCATGAACACCCTAGAGGAGAAAGCAGGAAACAACCTCCTTGACCTCCACCGCAGCAACTTCTTGCTTGACACATCCCTAAAGCAAGGGAATCAAGAGCAAAAATAAACGATTGGGACCTCATCAAGATTAAAAGCTTCTGCACAGCAAAGGAAACAACCCACAAAACTAATAGACAACCAACGGAATGGGAAAAGATAGTTGCAAATGACATATCAGATAAAGGGTTAATATCCAAAATCTATAAGGAACTCACCAAACTCCACACTCGAAAAACAAACAACCCAGTAAAGACATGGGCAGAAGATATGAACAGACACTTCTCCAAAGAGGACATCCAGATGGCCAACAAACACATGAAACAATGCTCAGCATCCCTCCTCATCAGGGAAATACAAATCAAAACCACACTGAGATACCACCTCACTCCAGTCAGAGTGGCTAAAATGAGCAAATCAGAGGACTCTAGATGCTGGCAAGGATGTGGAGAAATGGGCACCCTCCTACACTGTTGGTGGGAGTGTAAACTGGTGCAGCCCCTCTGGAAAACAGTGTGGAGGTTCCTAAAAAATTAACAATAGAACTCCCCTATGACCCAGCAATAGCACTGCAAGAATTTACCCAAGGGATACAGGAGTGCTGATACATAGGAGCACATGTACCCCAATGTTCATAGCAGCACTCTCAACAATAGCTAAAACATGGACAGAGCCTAAGTGTCCATCAACGGACGAATGGATCAAGAAGATGTGGTTTATCTATACAATGGAATACTACGTAGCAATGAGAAAGAATGAAATCTGGCCACGTGTAGCAACCTGGATGGAACTTGAGGGTGTTATGCTGAGCGAAATAAGTCAGGCAGAGAAGGACAACTACCATATGTTTGCACGTATGGGAGGATTAGGAGGAACTTAATGGAGGACCATGGGGGAGGATAAGGGGAAAAATAGTGGAGGAGAGTGAGGGAGGCAAACCATGAAAGACCTTTAAATGCCAAGAACAAACTGAAGGCAGATGGGGTGCGGGGGAGAGGAATGGGGGTGATAGGGATGGAAGAGGGCACTTTTGGGGATGAGCACTGGGTGTTATATGGAAACCAACTTGACAATAAACTATTTTTAAAAAAAGAAATACAATTGATTTTCATATGTTTATCTCATACCCTATAACCTTGCTGAAATCGTTTATTAGTTTTAAGTTTTCATAGATTCTTTTAGATTTGCTATGTAGATAATTATGTCTCCTACAAAGAAAGATTGTTTCATTTCTTCCTTCCAAGAAAAAAAGAAATATTTTTTAAAAATGTATTAGTTTATTTATTTTGAGAGAGAGAGAGAGAGAGTGTGTGTGTGTGTGTGTGTGTGTGGTGTACCAGTGGGGGATGGTGACAGAGAGGTGGGGGAGAGAAGGAGGGGGCGAGAAGGAACCCCAAGTTGGCTCCACTCTGACAAACCCATACACCATGAGATCATGACCTGAGCTGAAGTCAGACACTTAACCAACTGAGCCACCAGGTGCCTTGAAATATTTAAAAATTTATCAAACATTACCTTGAAATGGCTTTGCATAAAAAATGCCCTATATATGACATGTCTTCTAGCCTACATTTTAATATATTTGTATCAAGCTTTTTGCCTTTTAGGTTCACTAGTGGAACAAAAGACCAGGCTTTGTAAATAATACGAGTAAACAAAATATGATGTTCACACTATAATATATTCTTAGTCATAAACCCTGTCTAATTTCTATCGTACCAAAGCCATCTGTGAACTATATATTTTCACTTTCTTAAAACCTGAAATGCTTCAATGCAGTTTATGCCTAATATCAGTTTATATTTTGTGCTAAAGTTTAGGCTAAATCTGCAAATATGATTCAGTTTTAGCAAATAATGTGAATCTACACATCACAGAGAACTCCAAACCATTTTTATGACTCATGTTTCTAAAACATAATTTTGTCCCATAGAATTATTTAGTAGTCACATAGATACAATTTTAAACTTCCCTTCACCAAATAGAATGGTACAAGTAGCACAATGACAAAGGTGATAAAATTTAATCCACCAGTTAATCCAATTCATAATCAAAATACCAAAATATATAGTTATACTTTTCTATGAAAATATTCAAACACTGTCTAATTGACCTAATGTGTACATAGTAGACAGAAAATGCATTAGGAAGTGTGGCTGATCATTAACTTGTGTCTTCCTGTCATTTCCTAGTTTCAGAGCAGTAAAAGATTAACATTAGGATTATGCATACTTTTAGTTAACAAAAAATCTTGTCAAATTTTACTCAATTTAGAGTTAAATGGAATGAACAGCACACTAATGCTTACTAAGGTACAATCACCAGTCCATGACATTAATGAAGGTCACATTTGACATGTACGGTTTTTATTTATCTTGTAGTTCATTATTTAATGAGTGAAAATCAAGTTTTCAGCAAGATGTCTAACTTTTATAACAAAACCTACCCCTAATTATTAAGAAGTAGAGAATTAGACAAACAACAAATGTGTATAGAGATATGATAATAAGTCACTCTTTCAAAATAAAAAAGGAAGTTGTCTAAATAATCTGTAATTCTATTCCTTAACATTTGTGTTCTTTTTATAATATATATCTAATGCTGACATTCCTTCCTGAGAATTTATGCTGCACTAATGAATATGCCCTCACCATGGTATAAAGACATTGATATGCATATTCTTTTACATTATTTTAATAGACATCAGTTATTTTAAATGCGGTAGGTCTTTTTAAAAGCAATTATGAAAAATAGCAGTCAAGATGACAGAAAAGGTCTTCTAGCCAGAAATAAAATGAGAACATCATTCTTACTGTGGGCTAAATTCATATGCTATGGAAAAGTCAGGACACTTGGGTTTCTCCTCTTTTTATGATGGATCCAACTCATTCCTTTGCATTTGCCATCTTCAACTTCTCACTGTGGGCACACTGAAGGGCTCACAGTAAGCCTGTATCCTGCCCAGTCTCAGAACTGAAAGGGGAATTCTACTGGACTAAGGAAGTATATGAACCGCAAACATTCTCCTCTCCCCATCACAAGTATAGCCTTCCTCACCCAAGGACTCAGTATACCCAGGAGGCCCAGTCTATTGCCTTTCCAGGCCACAAATCTTCCTTCCATTAAATAATACATTGTCTTGGGGATGCCTGGGTGGCTCAGTAGGTTAAGCATCCAACTTCAGCTCAGGTCATGATCTCATGATTCATGAGTTTAAGCCCCACATTGGGCTCTCTGCTATCAGTGCAGAGCTCTCTTTGGGTCCTCTGTCCCTCTCTCTCTCTGCCCCTCCCTCTCTCACACTCTCTCTCAAAAATGAATAAACAGGGGCGCCTGGGTGCCTTAGTCAGTTAAGTGTCCGACTTTTGCTTAGGTCATGATCTCGCGGTTCGTGGGTTCGAGCCCCGTGTCGGGCTCTGTGCTGACAGCCAGCTCAGTGCCTGGAGCCTGTTTCGGAGTCTGTCACTCCCTGTCTCTCTGACCCTCCCCTGTTCATGCTGTCTCTCTCTCTCCTAGAAATAAATAAAACATTTAAAAAATGAATAAACATTTATTTAAAAAAACAACACACTGTCCTCAAAAATATATTATATAACAGAGAAGTATAAATATTACTTCTACTGCACGGAGAAACACTGTTACTAGTTTGATGTATATTCCTATTGCCTTATACTACACGCACACACACACACACACACTCATATACACATACACACACACATGAGCCATATAATACACCCAAAGTATTGCTTTAGGTTGGCTTCTCCTATAAGCTGACCCTAAGTTAGACTGGGAGAATAAATTATTTTATTTTGAAGGTGAACCCAGGAACACCAATAGAGGAGAAAGGGCATGCAGATAGGAAAAAGCCCATGGCTGGGAATTCATGGATAAGTTACCACTGTGGGAGACAAAGACTCAGTTCTGCTGGGAACCAGGTCCTGGAAACTATAGTAAATATAGCTTAGAGTTGTCCCGCCCAGCGAGTGAGGAACCCATTGTTGGCTGTGGGCTACACTCCATGGTGTGAAATTCCTACACTTCACACTTGCCCTGCATCTTCCAGAGACCAGAAAAGGCCCTCAGACAATTGGAAAAATCAGCTAGAGAGTGTCCATGGATGGTGGGGAGGAGCAATCCACCATTCTGATAGAATAATCCAAATTGTTTTTATCTTGCTTTATTTTATGAGCTTTCATCTCAGTATAGTCTTATCTTTTCTAACATAGCTTTAACATCCTCATCAATATAACAGCTTTATAACAGGCTGTTACTATTTATTTCCTAGGTCCTACTATATGAAATATAAATCTTATAAAAACTTGCTATTTTAACTAACAATACACCAACTTGTTTATCACTTCTTTAGAATAAAACCTTACAAGTAAAATAGTGGAGTGAGAGTTTGCACATTATAAATTTTGACCGATTTTTCCAACCTAAAAGTTGTACCATTTTATGCTCCCACAAATGGAACAGTTAAATGTCTGTTTCCCCAAATCTTTTCAATTTTTGTGTTTTATAAACCTTTCTAAGCATTGCATTCTTTTTTCTTCTAAATCTGTACTACTACTAATCTGATGAAAGACCAATTGCTCACTTGCTCATTTATTCCTTTACCGCATTATCTATCAGGATGTAGGTTTGCCTTTTGTACAATTTCTTAAGAAATTTCTGTCTTCCCTGAGAAAGTCATATAAGACTTGAGGAACTTAATATCATAGTTCTGATATTCAGTGTCTTCAGCTATCATTTGAAAAGTTGCTGCCACACTTTCTCCAACTAGACTTTTCCAAGGCAAATATTCGTGAGTGATCTTGCTGCTTAGTCTCTTTTGCGGAATCCAGAAGTACCTTCAAAACTTTTAACTCAAGGTGTCCAGGCTTCCGCATGTTGCTGAAGCTGCCTATACAGATAAAGCTTAGATGTCATCCTCAGATAGATAACATCCAAAACATATTTGTTGTTTTCAGTCTTATACCTTTTATAATTATATACATTTTTTACACAAAAAGTTTTGCATACATTTAAAAATCCAATGCAAAATGTATTTTCCTAGACATTGATGAAAATTCTGCTTTAGATTTTATTCATGACTATGATGTAGAAAAATTTCTAAGTTGCTAGGGTGAACACATGCCACTGTTTCACTGGGATGTTTGCAAATAGCATCCAAACAACGGTTACTCGCTTTAACATTTTTAAACTCTGACATACTCCTAAGCTTTAGGAACATGCAGATATTTTGAAGAGAATCTGTTTTACCATTTCGGGGTAGAAAGCTTCTGAATTAACAAGAAATACTATAACACTGTTTTTGCTCGGGATAGGTGTTAATATTTACGCTTTGCACCCTAGGAGTTTCATGGTCCAAAATATCCTGTGACAGTGAGGAAGTTTCAAAAATTTGCTTACTATTCATTTAAAAAGCCATAAATTCTATTAAACTGGGGTAACATCTGATATCATTAAAATTAAGTAGACTTGGTTAGGTGCCCTAAGAGACAGATTAGGTTTTACTTGTGGATCTTCTCTGCCTTTTGTACCTGGGTTTCGTATGAGAGAAAGGCAATTGGCGTTAAAGCATTTATCTGAGTTAATTAATACATAGCTCAAAACGTTTACAATCCAACGAGATAATATACCACTTCACTCAGATATCCTCCATTTCAATAAGCTAACACATTCTCTCCACAAAATAAGCTCTAAATTCAAAAGTCAGGGTACACTCTCATTATAAAACTTAACTCAAATAAGTGAATATCCTATCTCTTTTTTTTTTTTCTTTTTAGTTCTCTATGGTTCAGTATCTGAAGCCTCTCCAGTATCAGTTAAAATTTTAAATTCACTTCTCTTTCTCCTGAATAAGAACTCTTTGAAGCCACTTACTCTAAAACAGCCAAATGACAGAATAAATACTGTCTACTCCTGAGCGGAAGTACTTGACTTTATCAGAAATAGATAACTATCACCACTAAGAAAAAGTCTCCCTCTGCCTGGCAGTGAGGTCTGAATAACCTGCAGACTCCTTTTCTGACCCTGTTCTTGATTTTCCCTAAAATGGAAACTTTCTCAAATGTGTCACTCTGCCTGTCACTCTACCTTCCTTTAACAGGGATGACCTAACACCCATTTGCTGTATGCCAGAAATACCATTTTATTCTTCCATCACCAGCAAGTCCATTGGAGAAAATAAAATGTTTTTTCTTAAAATTCTGTTTGTGATTATCTAAACTCAGTTTAAATAAAAGACATAAATTTGACAGAAGTGTCAACCTGTGTATGGAAGATTTTTCCTCTATTAAATATATTATTGCTTTATTCCCTTTGTAAAATAGCTCAGGTAATTATTTCTTATCAGATTTACAGATAAAAAATAATCAGTACTAGTTAATACAATCTAGACAGAATAACATTTTGATATTGTTCTGTTTTGTTTTAGCTACTACAAACTTGTCCCTCTACATCGCATCTGCCTCCTCACCCTCACATACACTGTGAGGTATCGGTTCATGTGATTATAGGGCTGGGAAGCCCTACAATCTGCAGTTGGCAAGCTGGAGACCCAGGACAGCTAATGGTATAGTTGCGCTCTGAGTCCAAAGACCTGAGGGAACCAGAGAACCCATGATACATGTTCTGGTCTGAAAGCTGGCAGGCTTGAGACACCAGAAGAGCCAGTGTTTCAGGTAAAGTCTGAAGGCAGGAAAAGACTGATGTTCCAGCTCAACAGTCAGAGAGGATAAATTCCTCTTTTTCCTATTCTTGGGAGGATTAGCACTTTTATTTTTTTCCTCTGTTTAGGGAAAGCAATCTGGTTTACTCAGTCTACCAATTCAAATGTTAATCTCATCCAAAAACACCCTCACAGACGCAACCAGAGTAATGTTTCACAAATATCTTAGCACCTTATGCCCCAGTCAAGCTGACACATAAAATGAATCATTGTACAATATCTCATCTGACCTGAATGAATAATCCAATAGAAAATGCGGATTTTCCTGATATGAAGAAAGTTTTATTTGTTGTTGTTACTGTTGTTGTTTGGTAGTTTCAAGTTTTTGTATAAACTCCAGTTAGTTAACATGTAGTGTGATACTGGTTTCTGGAGTAGAATTTAGTGATTCATCACTAACATATAACACCAGTGCTCATCCCAGCAAGTACCCTCCTTGATGCCTATCTCCCATTTAGCCTAGCCTCTTGCCCACCTCCCCTCCAGTAACCCTGTTTGTTTTCTATAGCTAACAGTCTGTTTTATGGCTTGTGTCCCTCTCTTTTTCTCCCTGTGTTCACCTGTTTTGCTTCTTAAATTCCACATATAAATGAAATAAAATAGTATTTGTCCTTCTCTTATTTTGCTTAGCATAGTACTCTCTTGCTCCATCCACATCAATACAAATGGCGAGATTTCGTTCTTTTTCATGGCTGAGTAATATTCCATTGTCTACCACATCTTTATGCATTCAGCAACTGAGAGACATTTTTGCTCTTTCCATAACTGGGCTACTGTTGGTAATGCTGCTATAAACATTGGTGTGCATGTGCCCCTTTGAATCAGTATTTTTGTATCTTTTGGTTAAATACCTAGTAGTGCAACTGTTGGGTCATACGGTAGTTCTATTTTTACTTTTTGAGGAACCTCCATATTGTTTTTCAGAGGGTCTGCACCAGTCTGCATTCCCACCAAGAGTGTAAGAGGGCTCCCCTTTCTTCATATCCTCGTCAACATGTTATTTCCTGTGCTATTAATTTTAGCAATTCCGACAAGTGTGAGGTGATATGTCATTGCAGTTTTGATGCAATAGCACTTGTGAGACAGGATCAAAGAAAGCTTCACCGTGATACAAAGGGCAGGAGCTGGGCAGAGTGGAGGTGGGGGTGATGGTGGGGTGGAGGGGTGGGGACAAAAGAAGGCACATAACGCTCAGATCCTGGTTACAGAATGCAGCTGTTTATAGTCACCTTAACCTCATGGGGTGTGCAGGATTAAAAACAGCAACTATACCACAAAACAATCTGGATGCAAATTACAGTCACTTTCTGATGCATGTGAGGTTTCAAATATATACCGCTAGGCAGATCTCCTTTGAGAAGGAGGACCTAGTATTTAAAGATATCCTTGTTTGGTACCATGAGTGAAGAAGCATCAGTGTCATTATTGTAGTTAATTTATCCACTCAAGCCCCACTACACAATGGTGAAGCTTACTCCACATTAGGTGCCACAAATGCGGACGTAGCTAACAGTAGGAAGCATGAAGATAGGCTAGGGAGAACTGAGAGGCTCTCTGTAAGCTAGTCTGGTACTGTGCAAGCTGTTTTGCTGTACTGGCTCACCTTCCAGGGCTTGAGAGCCACCTACAAAGCCATTCACTTAAAGTAAATGCACTGCTGAAGTGACTTTCCTTTTAAATCTACAGATTTCTCACTGTTAGATAACTTTTCATTAAAGTACAATATTCACGTTAAAAAGTGTACACCTAGTAAATGTAAGTATGAATTTTTCACTACCTCAGCACACACCTGCAAGTGCATTCAGATCAAGAAATAGAACATTACCAGTGGGGGAGAGGAGGGAGGCAAACCATGAGAGACTCTTGAATGCTGAGAACACACTGAGGGCAAATGGGGTGGGGGGAGCAGGAGGGGGGTGATGGGCATGGAGGAGGGCACTTGTGGGGATGAGCACTGGGTGTTATATGGAAACCAACTTGACAATAAACTATTAAAAAAAAAAGAAATAGAACATTACCATCCTGCAGAACCCCTTATGTCTCCCAGCCACTAACCACCCCTTGACAAGGCTAACCATTATTTTAACTTCTAAACAAATAGGTTAGTTTTGGCAACTTTTGTATTTAATTTAAATGGAAAATACGCTAAATAATTTTAAATGATCAGAAACTTTTTTTTAATACTTATTTTTGAGAGAGTCAGAGACAGAGTACGAGCAGAGGAGGGGCAGAGAGAGAGGGAAACACAGAATCTGAACAGGCTCCAGGCTCTTTGCTGTCAACACAGAGCCCAAGGCAGGGCTCGAACTCACAAATGGTGAGATCATGACCTGAGTCGAGGTCAGACAATGAACTTAGGTGCCCCTAAAAATGTTTTTAATAGTATATTAAGAAATCAAATACCGCATTTTGAACCTGCACTCTATCACAGTTCTTAAACAAGCTCCTTGGCCCAGATTATTTTCCTTGCTCTTATATGGTGTTCTCTTTCTGTACTTATTTAGGCCACTTCCTTATCCTTTGCCCTACAACCTTCCTGCAGATTCAAAAGAGCATCCTAACTCTGGTGTTTCTTTCCTTTGTCACTTGCCTATTGCAATTCCTGTTTCCTAAATGGTCAATTGGATCTCCCCAGTCAGTGAAAGTATCCCACTAACATTAAAATTGATCTTTGTCCTGATATATTTAGGTCTACTGATATATTTCTTGGTGGCTTGGCCCTTAAGTTGTGACAACCTTTTCCTCTCATCCTTTACATCTAATCCATGTGACATGAGCCTGAATGAAAGAAATGTAAGGAATCTTGTTCATCTGAGACTGAATATGAATCACTCCTTCCACACCTGATTAGGGTGTATGGGATATATTTAGTAGTTATTAATAATGTAATTAAAATCACCATGAGTTGTTAATAGTACATCAATGTGACAAAATAACAGATAATGATAACTTAGGGTGATATTTATTCAATCCATCTTCCTCTGAAAGACTTCACTATAATGTCAAAGTTCTGGAAAGCATAAGGTATGTTAGGGCAAGTAGTAGTGGTTTACAATCTTCTATCAAGAGACGATGTGCTGAAAAAAAAAAAATTACCATGAGCTACAGACCTTCATGCCTGTCAAACAAAGAAAGTACTATTTATCTAGATAAGGTAGTTCCAGAAATGATAGAAAAGATTCATAAAAGACCTATATTTGCTCTCTAGGGGCAAATAAACTATAAGAAAAGCTGACTTTCATTTTTCTTCCTATTAGAGTTAGGCCTTGCTAAATGTCTCCAGCCTAAGCTTTCAGGAATAAATGGATTAAAATGTGTATATGTGTGTGCCTGAGCAATCGTTTATTATAAAAATGTTGAAAATCTAATTTTTGTGCCTCACTGGTGACTAATAGTAAAACTTGTCTGGGCAGTTCTATTACAAAAGAATCTCTCATTCATTCCAGCAGATAGTAGGAAACTAGAAGGTGTAGGGAAAGAAAAGAGGGAAAAAAAGACTGGAAATACAGAAAATTAAAACTTTCCTGTCAGATATCACTCAGACATGGTATCTTTGAGGAAGCAAAAGCAGACTATGCTTGGATTCATGATAGGAAACTTTTCCATAAGACAATTTTCACCATCTAAACTTATGGAACTATTACCATCATCTGATTTTTATAGTGTTAGTTGTGCATACCAACTGTCTGGTAATTATCATAGTGTGTCTTGAGATTTTAGTTATCATTTCATGTGCACACATCCTATCTCTCAAACTAGATTTCCCCACATCTGGTTTCATTACATCTTCCCATACATCTGGCACAGAGAGCAGAATTGAGTATTTGGCACTCAATAGATTGTTGTTGGTGAATTGACTGGATCATTTTAATTCTATAGAAAAATGTTTACTGATTTTTAATTTGATACAGATAAGGTCACCTGAAATCTAAAAAACGTATTTGCAAACAGAAGGTTGTGAAAACACTTCTGTTGTGAAGACTTCTCTACAGTATTAACTTAGTAACATCAGTCCTCTGCTTTAAAACTATTTTGCCTGCTGCCTGTTGGCTAACTAAATTAGGTAAAAAACACAGAAGCCTCAGCCTAGGTTTTACCTGAGTTTAAATCTAAATCAAAACTAAAGATGGTGCTTAAGAACTAGAGAAAAAATTACCGTTCAGAACAGTGAGATTTAACAAGCTTGGCGCTGATAGATCCATAAAGGTATACTCAGGAGATAGTGCCTGATTTTCTCTGGGCCACTGATTAGATGAAAAATGGCTACTGTTATAATTAGGAAAGAATGTGTGAATCTTGATATACCAAAGAGTGAAATCCTTTCCTGAGCCATTTTCCAGGAGGATGAAACTATCTGTCACACAGTAAAGATGAGTTGGGACTGCAACATTGGATCAATGATGAAAATTAAATATTAATATGCTTTAATATTTATGTTCTTATAGATCTTAACTCTAAACATCTATGCTGCTCACTGGAATGAGCCAATTAACTGTTTTTATGATAATTTAATTATGTCACTTGATTATATGAGTGATGAAAATAATTTGTACAATATCTAAATGTTGTAACATCTAAAACATTAGGAATTATATCTTTTAAAAATGATGTTTTGTGGAGAAAAATCCTGAAATGCTTGGATTTATGTTTGCAAAATTATTAAGAGTTGCATTGGTAAATTAGTAAGAGTTGTTAAGAGCATTATTGCACACTAATGTAAATTAATTATTTCTTTAATATTTCATATTTCTTTAAAGATTATTCTTTATGTAGTTTTAAAATGATAAAATGTGATAGAATTAAATCTAAGAATAATCTTTAAAGAAATATGAAATCTATATTTCATCTATTTCTAGGAAAAATTAAGACTGAACAAAATATGCATCAGAATTCTTCAAAATACTATTTTTTGGTTAAATATATATATATTAACCCCAGGGCAGCCCCTAATATAAAATACTATTCATTAAGACTCTTTCTATATCTTTTGCATTGTTTTAAAACCTGCATGTAGGCAAGTGTTAGAATTCCAATGTACATTTATATGCATTTCCGATATATGCTAACAGATGATTTAGGTCATTTAAATATTTTTTTCGGGGCACATTAAAATAGTTAAATCTATTATAAAATTAGCCAGAATATGCTGATTAGTGTGGATGGATATATATGTAACAAATATTTTTGCCTATTCTATAGATTGTCTTTTCACTGCCACAAAGATGTCTTTTGAAACACATTTTTTTTAAACTGATGGAGTCTAACTTATCTAGTTTTCCTTTTATCACTTTTGCTTTTGGTACTGTATAATAGAAATCAGTAAGTTTTACTGCAATATTTTCTTCTAAGAGTCTTAGATTTTTAGTTTTTAAACTTAGGTCTATAATCTATTTTGAGTTAATTTTGTATATGGTTTGAGGTAGGGCTCCAGCTTTATTCTTTCACATGTATATAGCTATTGTCCCAGAACCACGTACTGAAAAGTCAGTCCTTTCCCTCTAATGCATGTTTTTGATACTTTTATCAAAACCCAGTTAACCATAAAAAAAAAAAGAGCTTATTCTGGAGTTATCAGTTATATTCCATTGATCTATATGTTATGCTAGTTCCACATTGCTTTGGTTACTATATAAGAAGTTATGAATCAGAAAGTGTGAGCCTTCCAACTTTATCTTTTCTCAAGGCTATAAATGGCTATTATGAAACCCTTGCATTTCTTTATGCATTTTAGGATAAAAGTTTAACAATTCATGACAAAAATTAGCCATGATTTTGCTAAGCAGTAGCGTCAGATTTTTAGATTAATTTGGGGAGCAATTCATGAAAACTGGTGTCTTTCTGTTTAGTTAGATCTTTAATTTCTTTCAATAGCATTTTGTAATTTTCAGTGGATAAGACTTCAACTTTTTGATTAATTCTATTCCTTACTATTTATTATTTTTTAATACTATGGAATATTTAATGCTTGAATATTATTCCTCTTAATTTTTTAAAAATTATTAATTGCTAGTATAAAGAAACACTGATTTTTATATATTGATCTTGTAATTTGCAACTTTACTGATTTCTATATTAGTTCTACTATTTTTCTTTATTTCTTGGACAGTTATGATTTTCTATATAAAGGAGACATCTGCAAATTAACATAGTTTTACTTCTTTCTACCCACTAAGGATGCTTTCTATTCATTCTATTCTATTCTATTCTATTCTATTCTATTCTATTCTATTCTATTCCATTGTTGCCTATTGTTCTGGCCAGGATTTCCACTACAATGTTGAGAAGAGGGAGAGAAAGAGTGAGAGAAAGCATTCTTATTTTGTTTTGATTTTGGAAGAAAATAATTTATTTTTTCACTGTTAGTATGATGTTAGCTATAAGTTTTCATCAACACCCTTAATCAGATTTAGGAAATCCCCCTTTGATTTCTAGTTGGTTTAACCTTCTGATATAAAAGTATATTGAATTTTATCAATTTTTTTCCTGTGTCTATTAGAATAGTCAAGTAGTTTTTGTCCTTCATTCTATTAATATCATATGTTGTATTGAATTAAACCAATCTTGTGTTCTATGGTTAAATCCCATTTAGTTATAGTATACAATAATTATTATACGTTCCTGGATTGGGGTTGTTAAGATTTTGTTTAGAATCTTTACATTCATATTGATAAGGGATATTTATCTGTAGTTTTTATTTCTTGTGATTTCTATGTCTGGTTTTGGTATCAAGGTTAATACTGGCCTCATAATGAACTGGTGAATGTTTCCACCTCTTCCACTTTTTGGAATAGTTTGTGGGGAACTGGTATTAAGTCTTCTTTGAATGTTTGGTAAAATTCGCTATTTTAACCTTAGGGTTTTTTTTGTGAGAAGTTTACAGATTACTAATTCAATTTATTTACTAATTATATCTCTATAGGTCCTTTTAGATTTTCTCTTACTTCTTGGGGTCATTTTTGTAGTTTATGTCTTTCTAATAATTTATCCCTTTCTCTCCTTCCACTTCTGAGATCATCACCCATATGCCAGTGTGCTTAATGGTGTCCTAGAGGTCTCTGAGAGTCTGTTCAGTTTACTTTTTTACTTTTTCTTTCAGTTACTCAGGCTTATCACTCCTGATTGACCTACTTTCAAGTTGCTGATTCTTTTTTTCTGCCAAGTCAAATATATTGTTGAGCCTTTTAGTGATTTTTTTTCACTTCAGTTATTATACTTTAAACTCTAGGCATTCCATTTTGTTAGTTTTATAATTTCTAGTTTTTTATTAATGTTCTCTAATCAATGAGAAATTATTCTCATACTTTATTTTGTTAGATATGGTTTCCTTTTATCATATCTCTAGTAGCTGATCTGAAACCTTTTTCTAGTAAAATGAGTATCTGGACGTCTTCAAGGACAGTTTCTATTACTTTTTTTCCCATCTATAAACAATACTTAACCTGATTCTTTGATCATCCATAATTTTTTTGGTAAGGCTTGGACATTTTTAATAATATCATGGGGAAACTCTGGAAATCAAATTGCTGCCTTCCCATTTGTTATTGTTTATTGTTTTTATTGCTGCTTTTTTCTGGGATAATTCTTTTATGTCTGTCTTCTCTGTTGTGTATGCTGTTTGAAAACTCTGCTCAGTTGGCTTAGAGGTCTGCTAATGATGGGACAGAAATTTTCTTAATTGCTTTGAATCAATATGTTGTCCACTCTTGACTAAGGGGCTCCATGTGTAACCTTGGCATTTCTTCAGTGCTCCAGCAGTCTGTAACTCTGTATGTGGGTTTTCTTCCTCTTACATTGGGCCTCAAGGCTGGCTGATGGCAAGAAATTAGGGCCTTCTTAGGAATTGCCTGAGCAGAAGTGTAGCCCTACAGATGGATGTTCTCTTCTAGATCCCCAGGATTGTATTAGAGCTTTTCAAAGCACCCTATGGAAAACTAATTCCCAAGATCTTCAACTTTTTGGTCAGCCTTTGGTTTTTCATAATGGGTATTCCTGGCTAGGACAGGTGCAACGTTAAACAATTGCTGTTGGTTGCTTCCAACAACTAATGGTAGGGCTTTTCCCACTGGGCTAACTCTGAATTAGGTCAAATAACAACAGCCCTGTTTTTCCAGGTTTTTCCAGGGAGCTATCAGACAAGTCAAATAGTGGCAATTTTCTGGAGATGGAGCTTCTGGAAGAACCCCTAATCCAGTCTTCTCTTTCCAGTGGTTGCTTGGCTACTGCTTTTCACAGCTATTATGGTTGCAAGGATGCTGGTTTTTAAAGAGAGAAGAGTGTAAATAGAGCAAGTTAAACCACAACAAATTTCATATATCTTAATGAGATATAGACATCTTTCTAGAATAGGTCCTCTTTGGAGTATTGAAAATCTTAGGTTAATTTCCAGAGTTCTGAAAAACTTTGAAATATTTTGACATTTTTGGGGCCAGTGTCTGTGTCACTTTTATGGAGGAGTTTCATAAGTTCCAGAAGTTTTTTTAGTGACTAATTTAACCAACTGTGGCAGCAGTTGTGCTGCATGCTTTCTCAGGCAGGTCACAAAAGGATCTTCCCAACGCTCTCTCTTGGATGCCCTCCTTTGGAACCAAGAAACAATGTTGTGAGAAAATCCAGAACCCATGGAGAAATCAAGTATAGAAAATCTGACCAATGGCTTTAAGTGAGATCCCAGCTAACAGCCAGCAACAGCTATAATTATGTGTGTGAAAAGCCTTCAAGTTGTTTTCAGCCACCATCTCACTACATGTACATGAAAAGCCCTAAGCAAAGACCTCCTATAAGGCTAGTTAACTCTCAGAAGCTTTAGTCATAATGACAAGAGTAAAGAATTATTGTTTTATGCCACCGAATTTGAAGTCACATAGTTATAGATTATCAAAACAGATTTGGATACTAAGAGTAGGGCTATGAAACCAAACTTTAAATATGTATCCTTGGCCTTGAGACCTGGTGGTAGAAAAATGCTGGTAGGTCTTGAAACTGTTGGTAGAATAATCCTAAAGGGCCTTGCCCAAGCTTTTGATGGGTATCTAACAAAAAGTGAGAACTGCTATTGGAATTGCAATGGAAGAGTCCATTATTATGTCCTGGCAGAAAGTTCAGCAACACTGTTGCCTGTGGTAACACAGAAAATGTACTTAATCAACTGGACATCTAGTTAAAATAGATTTCCAGGCAAAGTGTTGAATGTGCTACTTGGCTTCTATTTGAGAATAACAAATTAATTAAGAAGGGAAGAGATTATTTGATGAACAAATGACTAGATATAAAGGAGCTGAAATTCGCTGGTTTTGAAATAAAATTGTTTCTCATTTCTAGAATCTCCAGATGGCAAACAATTTTCAAATTCAGAAATAGCTTTCTGGCAAAGATCAAATCCAGGACACTGCCAGGAAAACATAATCTATAGGCAAAGCGAAGAGAGCATGACTGTTAAATCCTTTGTTAAGATCTAAGAAAGACATACTGGTGTCTCAGACTCATCTAAAAGACAAAATGTCCTTAAAGGATTTTAAGGGTTTCCTTGCATATCCTCTTAAACAGTAGGAATCTTAAGACTAAGATTCTTAATCTAAGAATCTTAAAAATGTTTCCCTACACAGCCTTTCAGGGAGTTCAAGGTAGAATAGGGTTTATCTCGAAGAGATTTGTGAATGCAGTTTTCACCAAAGACATGAACACCAATATAATTCACAGAACCCTACAAAGTATTTAAGAGAATTGTATCACTGGAAACACTATAATATTGGACTAAAGGAGATATATTTGTTACAAAATGAAAACAGATCTTTAGATACCTTAATTTTAATGGACATGAAGCATATTTACAATAATACTCAACTGCAAGCACAAAAGCACCACTTTTAGTGGGAAATCAAACAATATTCTAAAGGCGGTTAATATTGAGCCCCCATAGAGTGCAGCCCAGACATATAGAAAACTGTTATTAAGAAGTAGGGCTGAGCCATAATCTAGGAACTGGCAACATGTTCTTGAATGCTTTTCATGCTTTCTGTGGACCACTGGCCTATTTTCATGCTGCATGAATGCCAGTGTCTTCAGTTGTGTTATGCTTGTTCCACAACTGTATTTTGGATATTTGGGGGACAGATTACTTCTCTGATAGCTCATCAATCTTCAGATAGAGAGGAAGAAACTTATCTACAGTTGGACCTGATTTAGATTTAAAAAGCCTGGACCTCAGAGGTGCCTAGGTAACACAATTGGTGAAGCATCCAACTCTTGATTTTGGCTCAGGTCATGACCTCACAATATGTGAGGTTGAGCCCACATGGGTCTCAGTGCTAACCTACTTGGGTTCTCTCTCTCCTGTCTCTTTACTCCTCCCACACTCATTCTCTCTCTCTCTCTCTCTCTCTCTCTCAAATCAATAAATAAGCATTAAAAAAGATGTGGACCTCAAATCTGAACCGAATGTCACCATAGATGCATATTTAGGGGGCTATAGTAGGGGTAAATTTTGCTTACAGGAAAATATAAATTATTTGTGGCCAGAAGGAAGATTATGGTGGATTAAAAGTATGTCTATCAAATTTTAACACTCTTTCATGAAAAGAAGACTAATTTATCCACCCTTGAATATGAGGTGGCATTACTGACTTACTTCTGACGAAAACATGCAATGAAATTGGTATCACATAACCTGAGACTAGATGATAGATTTTTTCCACACAGACTTTTCTCTTAGGATGTGTGCTCTAGGAACCCAGTCGCCATGCAGTAACGAAGTCCAGGCCACATGGACAGGCATATGTAATTTTCTGGCTGGTAGTATCAGTTGAAATTCCACCTACCAGCATTAATTATCAAACATGGAAGTGATGTAGCCTTCAAGATGACTCTAGTCACAGCAACCATCTGACTGCAATGTCATGAACAGACCTCAAAAAAGAACTTGGGATACCTGGGTGGCTTAGTCAGTTAAGCTTCTGGCTCTTGTTTTTGGATTACATCATGATTTAACAGTTCGAGTCCCACATCAGACTCTGAGCTTCAGCAGAGGGATTCTGTGTCTCCCTCTCTCTCCCCTCCCTGCTCTCTCTTCTCTCTCTCAAAAGTAAATAAAAATAAACATTAAAAAAAGAAAGATGGGGCACCTGGGTGATTCAGTCGGTTAGGCATCTGACTTTGGCTCAGGTCATGATCTCCCAGTTCATAGGTTCAAGCCTTGCATCAGGCTGTGTGCTGACAGCTCAGAGCCTGGAAAATTTGATAAAAGTAGTCAACACTCAGAATCATGACAGACAAATAAATGACTTTTTAAGTTTAGCATCATTAAATTGGGGTGGTTTTGGTTGCATTAAGAGATACTCAGAACTCAGAAAGTAATATTAAACTTTTTCTATGGAATCTTTGCACAACACATATCCTCTCTGTTTCCATACATTAATGCAGTATGTGTGCATGTGTGTGTGTGTGTGTGTGTGTGTCTATAGATACATATTCACACTTATATACTTATTTATTTTAATCTTACAAAAGTTTAAATTTCTTATGAAGTTTCTATCTTTGTGTCTTGCTTTTAATAAGTCTGTACCATTTCAAAACTGTAAATAAAGTCATGTGTCTTTTCTTCTAGTATTATATTTTACCGTAATGTTTAAATCACTGATCCATCTGGAATTTATTTTGTCATAAGACATTTGGTAAGGATCCAGAGTTTTAAAAATGACAAGGCGGGGTGCCTGGGTGGCTTAGTCGGTTGGGCGTCCGACTTTCGCTTAGGTCATGATCTTGCGATTCGTGTATTCGAGCCCCGCCTCAGGCTCTGTGCTGACTGCCAGCTCAGAGCCTGGAGCCTATTTCGGAGTCTGTGTTTCCCTCTCTCTCTGACCCTCCCCTGCTCACGCTGTCTCTCTCTCTCCTAGAAATAAAAAAAAAAAAATGACAAGGCAACATGTACTGAATAATTTTATTCCTTTAAGTAATTAGAATGTAAGCCATGAATTTAAAGGCACCTGTATAATCCCATGCACTAAAATATTCTTCCCAATTCTTTATTACTTCAAATTGTATTATTATCACTCAATAATAATAATAAACTCAAGGTTTGCTCTTGGAAACATGCGAGAGAAAAATTTACGTTGGAAGCTATAATCTACATGTTGTGTGAATAAAGGATGTAATAAGCATAATTATGGTATAAATATTGTTAGAAAACTTGGAAGCCTTGGAACTGCAAAAAGTAAATGTGAGAGGAAAACCACTTGGGGAGTAAAAGTGAAAACAGGTATCAAGAAATAGAAAGTAGGTGGCACCTGGGCGGCTCAGTTGATTAAGGATCAGGCTCTTGATTTCACATCAAGATCTCAAGGTTTGTGGGGATAAGCCCCATGTCAGGCTTCATGCTGGTGGTATGGAGCATCCCGGGGATTCTCATGCGAAAATGAGTTGGGGAACTCATGGGAGCATGTGCTTTCTCTCTCCGTCTCTGTTTCTCTCTCAAAGTAAATAAATAAATTTTAAAAACACATTAAAAATAAATTAAAAATGTTTGTAAAGAAAGAAAGCAGTATCACCTGCTCAGAAATGAAAAGGCCTCTAATAAAATTAATGAAGCTTCAGATTCATAGACATTCACTTACACAGGCCACTTACAAGTCCCAATGACAGGCCTACTAATGAGTTCACACAATCTTTTTATACAATTTGCAATCTCTTTTGCATTTCTACTTTCCATCTTTCACACTTTCCCCAAGGTCACACTTTCCCTAAGGTTAACTTGTTAAGATAATTATTTTGATGAACTGAGTTAAGTGATGTATGGGGAAATATTTTTAAGGATTAAAGAGATACACGTTATCCCTGAGCATAGGATTTCTTATTTTATATGCCCGGGAAATGTTGTGGTAATATGGTTCACTTCCACATTGTGATCTTCAAAACTTACTAAATTTTCTAGAAATAACTTGGTAATACCATTTAATTATGTTAAAATGACCTATTCAAATGAATTTTTTAAGGCACTAGTTCTTTTTTTTAATTAAAATACATGCAAGATAATCTACTTCATTCCATAAAGGATACAGGTAGCTTTCAAGTAAGATGGTGAGGAAAGTAAAGTTGTAGGATATTCTCTGCTTCTGAAGACCTTTAAATTGTCTTTAGAACTATATTAAAACAATATACCATCTCAAGGTGAAATAAAAAAAGAAGCATCTTCTAGAGTTAGTCAGTATTCTACAGACTCTCTTACTATCCTTTAAACAGTTAAAAACTCTTATTTCTTTGAAATTAAGACTTACCAAAAATTGACAGGTCATGGGTTTCTTTTACTTATCTTAATTCATGTTGCTTCATGCATCATACATTTTTTAATGCTGGTCACTGGCACTATTTGTGGCTAATTCACATTTTGCTACTTGAATGACTGATGGGAAGCCTTATTGTAAAATCTTACTTTGTCAAAAGTAGCAAGCCTTTATGACCAATTAGCTACTGGACATTGATCTCCAGTTAAATCAATTAGTAAGTTGCAGCCGCTTTTGCTATAGCTCTATAGTAGTACTTCATGAACATAGACAACCAGGAAGAAAATCTATCTGTCCATATTACCATATAATAAAATGCACTTTCCATTATTAAAATAATATGAAGTATATTTGTTCTTACAGAAAATGTTTAAGCAATACAAAAATCAGGACATAAAAATGGTACATATAAAATCATTGTTAAGAAAACAAATCCAAATCTTAATAACCTATATCTCCATATTTTTGTCATACCTATATGCTAATTCTTCAATAAATATGCATTATATATATGTATGTATTATATTTAGCACCTTAAATTTTTTAAGTTTATTTATTTTGAGAGAGACAGAGATAGTGCAAGTTGGGGAGGGGAAGAAAGAAAAGGAGAGAGGGAGAATCTGAAACAGGCTCTGTGCTGGCAGACATAGGGCTCGAACTCACAGAACTGTGAGAACCATGACCTGAGTCAAAACCAAGAATCGGACACTTAACTGACAAAGCCACACAGGCACCCCATGCATTATGTTTTTTAAGAAAGAAAAAACAATGACTTTTTGAGACAATCTTTAGTTCTTGTTAACCTGTTATATTTCAAATCTACTAGGCACTACAAACTAGGTTTCCATTCTTCTTCATGTTGCAGTGCCCCACTATTTATACATGGTTTATTAGGTCTGTGAGGGTGAAGAATGGAAATTCCAGAGAGTTTGTGATAACTACAAACTTTAAAGACACAGAACCCAAGATTTTCCTCATTTCTGACATTGGCTGCAAGATTGGCGGGTTCCTCCAGCCAACCTCAGGTTTGATAATTCACTGTTAAGTACTCACAGAATTCACTGAAGGCATTTATGCTCATGGTTATAGTTTTTTTGTTGTTGTTGTTTACAGGGAAAGAACACAGATTTCAATCAGCCAGGCAAAGTAGTATATTGGGTAAAGTCTGGGAGAATTATCAAACCATAGAATGTCCATTGTCTTCTTATTACTGAATTAGGATAAATTACTCTTTTAACATCAATTTGTGATAATAGGTATAGGAAACCAACCAGAAGAACTTGTCTAAGCCCCAGTGTTCAGAGTTTTTCTGAGACTCCATTATTTAGTCATGACTGATTGCCTGTGCAAGTGCTAAGTGTAAGTCTCCAAGTCAACTAATACCACTTACTCAATGACCTACATCACATTTTTTGGGTTTTTTTTTTTTTTTTTGCGTTGTCAGCCCTCAACCTAAATCACATCGCTAGACTATCTAGCATCACCAAATTCCCCAGGCAAAGAGAAGACACTAGAAGTTACTTCCCAGAAGCTTTGACCAAGATCAAATTTTTTACAGAGACTAAGCTGATCAATAATATAGTGGTTTACAATGTATCCACCAAAATAGGGCATTTTATTTCTAATCTAGTCCTCAGTATTTGCTGATATAGAGAAAGCCCAAAATAAGAATGGGTTAAAATGTTTGACAGGTGAGGCAAAGCTTTTAAAAAAGCCTTCCAAAATCATTTTATCAATCAGAATACTTATCTCATAATTAAATAACCCTTACATCTAATCCCTAAGGTTGACTGTTCACTTTCTTTAAGAAAAAGATCTATTTAGGGGATAAAGAGGTTGTCCATTAAGCATACAAGATTCATTTAACCTTAAATACAATTGAGTGTTATGATATAAATTATTAAATAATATCAACATTTAACCAAATACTTGCTTCATGCATGTCTGTAATCCTAGTAAAACACATAAGCTACATGCCATTGGCAAGAAACTCGGTCAGCAAGGGAGATAATAACATGGCTTTCAATAGTATGCTTTTTAAATAAATAGACAAGGACTTTAAAGTACAGGAAGCCCATGCACTCAGTATGTGGGAAGACAAGACTAACACATGCACCCATTCTCAGATCAGCATTTCTCAAATCTTCAGATTGGATTAAGCCCTTTTAAGACAGAAGGGCTTTTAAAAACATATGTAGATTCTTTGTATTGATTTATCTTTAGTATAGCATTTTTTTATTATAGCATCTTTATTAATTATAAAGTATATCCTTCTAATAAAATTACTTAAGCATTTATTATAAAACTACACATCAATTACTGTATAAAACTGATTAATGGCTTATAAATTTTGCACAAGTATGAAACCTAACCAAGTAAATGAGTAAAAAATTACTAATTAAAGATCAATCAAATTATAATGCACATATTTATGTTATGTCTCCTTGATTTAATCCTCACCCATTTTTTCTAATTTTCTGGAACAATGTAAAAAGATCAGTCATTTGGGGGATATATACTATATATACTATGCTACCCAAGCATGAAGGTAAGTTTACAAAGTTCCTATATGCAAAATATCAGCCAAAAAAGTAAATGCCCTAGACATCTGGGACTAAACATTTAAAATCATCCGACTGTATTTCTATTCAGAATATTTGCATTTGTCAAATATATAAAGAAACCACTGTGAAACAGGTACATGAGAGGTAGGCAGCATGACCGCTCATTAGCCATGACAATAGACATAATCAGCTGACTTTGAAGAAAAGGCCAGCCATAACCATGACTCTTACATTCACTACTCAAGTCCAGGAAAATATCAAGTTGCCCATGTGGGCTATCAAAAATTTTTGAGATTACAGCTCCCAGTCTAAAGTTACTAAGAAACACAGATGGAAATGACTGTTCATCATCAGTGGAGACTTTATACCTCATTGAGAGCCCAAAAGGGAACATGATTTCTGAATCACAATACACTCTCAAATACCAAGTAATGAGACACTACATAATGACTCAGTGATCAACAATGCAGACAGTTCCAGCAGTAGGAGAGGACATAAAGGGTGCATGTCAGTATTAGTATAATAGACTTCAATGCATAGTCCTCTGAGAACTCCAGGATTAGCTTTTTGTGAAATGATGTATTACAATATTAAAGAAGGAAAGAAAGTGCTGCATTGAATTGATAGATAGGACTGTTCTTTTCCAATCTTTGCATGAAGGCAGAAGCTAACTCTAATTTGATTGTCTAGTGTTAATTCTAGGTACTGCTTTGATAGATGTCTAATCAACAAGTACAGGGGTGTATGTTGTTTTATTGTGCTTCCCAGAGACTGTTTTTTTTTGTTTTGTTTTGTTTGTTTTGTTTTGTTTTTACAAATTAGAGGTTTGTGGGAACTTTGTGTTGAGCAAGTTTATTGGTGTCATTTATCCAACATCATTTGTTCACTTTCTGTCTCTGTTTCACATTTCAGTAATTTTCAGAATATTGAAAACCTTTTCACTATTATACTTATTATGGTTATCTGTGTTCAGTGATTGTAATTCACTGAAAGGTCAGGTGATGGTTGGCAATTTTTAGCAATATTTTTAAATAAGGTTTGTACATTTTTTAGACCAAATGGCATTGCGCACTTAATAGGGTAGTGGGCACATAGTATGCTATAGTATAGTATAGTGTAAACCCAACCTTTGTATGCACTGGGAAGCTAAAACATTCATTTGACTCACTTTATTAGAATATTCACTTTGTTGTAGTGGTCTGGACTGGATCTCCCAATATTTCTGAAGTATGTCAGTGTAGAAAATTTCAGACCTCTTATACAGGGGTTGTGGGATAAGAAAAAGAAACCATGGAGGAAAGAATTCTTCATGGCCAAAGCTGAATCAAGTCTAAACATATTTACCTGGCTCCTTTCTAAGAGCTGCTAGAAATTCTCTCCCACCCATTCCCAAAATTATTTTTTCAGATTATGCATTATTAGCTTTAGCCAATTTGTTATTTCTGTTTTTCCTGGGTATGCACAGCTAAATGGTAGCATACTGGAGTTGATTAATAGTGGCTCACAAGAGCTGATTATGTGCATCTGTCCCCATCTTCATGTTCACTGATATCACATTGGTGATTGGAATTGATGATGGAGAGGGAAGATAGGGGGATACTCAGATTTTTGGAATTGATGGAGGGGAATGCTTTTAACATTTAAATAGAATAGTGCAGCTCATGCATTTTTCACAGGGTCTCCTGTAATACTCAAAAGGCCAGGGAAATGGAGAATCCTAATCTACCTCCCACCTTCTCTTCTTGCCCTCTGATTCTGTCCTGCAACTGTAAGGGGCCTCATGTATAAGTGTGGTAGACTGACCAACCTTTACACTTTGCCAGGGACTACAGGTTTTAGAGGATATAGAACTTCAGGGCTAAAGTTGGTATAATTCCAGAAAACCAGGAATGGTCACCTTTTGGATGAGGGAGAAAGGATTCTGCCAGCAGGCCCTGATAACAACACAACTTCTGTTGGTCAGAGAGTTCTAGGGTTTTGAAAACCCAAAGCATGACCTAGAAAAGTGTGAGTGACTGTGTGATGGCACATGGACTCTGGTTCTATTCCTTTTACCTTGCAGACTCCTTTTCCCCAGAACTACAATAGTTTTGAGGCATGTCATAATAGAAACAGGTACAAACATGTTTATAAAGTAACATATTAAAAGTATGTTCAAGCCTTCCTCATTTCTTTTCTTCAATCTTGCAAAGCCTTCCTTCCTGATCTCCCTGTACCTATTTTTTGCCTCTTCCAGTCTGTCAACCATACTGTATATAACAAGATTGATAAAACCTGTGTAAAGCTCTTCAGTGGCCTTGAGCAAAAGAGGACAATCCTTAATTTGGTAAAATGAGACTGTATGATATACAAGGCACGCCTCACACACACACAAGGCTCACATTATGCCACCCACACTCTCACTCATACTCATACTGGCCTTACTTTAGTTCCTTAAATGGTTCAGGTTCTTCCCTTCTTCAGAGTCTTTGCACAGGCCAAGCCCCATGTGCCACATCACTGTATGAAGTCTCTTTCCTGATAAGGTTGTCCCTGTCCATTCCTCAGTTGAGTTCAGGGCCTCATCCCAGGCTCTCAGGGCTCACTCTGCTTTCCCTTTTTGGCACATTTTGTACTTAGTAATATGATGATATATTATTTGAGGAGCATCCAAATCCTCTACTACACCTATAAACTCACTGAGGACAATACAACTTTTCGTATTGTCTCTTTTCCATATTCAGGCTTAGATAGTAAATAGAAATGATTTGAGGAAAATGGGAAGGTAGAAATAAAGGAAGAAAGTAGAAGTAAGCAAGCTTTAACATAATATAAGAAAGTTCTCTAAACTGGGAGTTAAAATTTTTTTTGAATTTATTTATTTTGAGAGAGACAGAGAGCATAAGCAGCTAAGGGGCAGAAGGAGAGAGGGAGAAACCCAAGCAGCCTCTGTGCACTGACTGCAGTGGTGCTACAACTCACAAAATGGTGAGATGATGATCTGAGCTGAAGTTGAGGCAGACATTTAACCAACTGAGCCACCCAAGTGCCCCTAAATTGGGAGTTTTAATAATTCTATCTGATATGGATATTTTGTAAAACCTCACTCATTTTAAAGATAGGAGTTATTTTGTCACAACTTATTTGATTCCATTTTAAAAAGAAAGCATTAGCAGAGTATATTTACACTGGGAAGACTTCGTGTCATGATGTCCTCGATTTATGAAAGAGCACTGAGGAATCAAAAAAACTGCAAAAATTAAAGTAGAGATTATAGAGTATTTGTAAATTCTCTTTCTCTCTTTCATTTTCCTCCTTCCCACATTCTGATCCTGATCATAATACTTTTATAAAATCCCATGTCAGAAGGAAAAAAAGGAATTACACTCACCTTCAGTAAGGTATAAGAGATTAATAAAGCATAAGCAGTTATTCTTTTATATAGTTTCTAGCAGATATAATACTTGAAAATGCAAATACCCATAAGTTAAAAAATTCAATTGGTATTTCAATTTTGTGGATGCCATTCTGATAATCCGATCATTCCATATGGCCAAATAAAATTACCAAAGTTTTGTGTTCCTAAAGCAATTATTAAGCAATATACACAATAGATATCTCTGTTTACACTCTACTCTCATCTCTTTGAACCTTCTCAAAGAGCTTACACAAAGAAACCATTTTACCGAGAGAAGGAAACCACACCCTTTGAGAAATAACAAGTGATCTTTAAATGCTGGCGGAAAATAAGAGCTCTGCAAAACTATTTAGACAAACTACACAAAAAGTATACTGCATAGCTGGAGACACCTTTCTTATTTGAACTCTAGGAAAATATGTCTTTTATACTTATGACAAAGCCTAGGGCGAAAGATGGACAGCCAGGTAAGAAAAGGGCTTCTAGGGCCATTCTGGCAAAGTCCATTTCTAGGCAGCCCACAGGAGAGCATACCTAGCCACTCTCTGCTCTGCGCATGTGACAAGTTGTACCAACAAAGGTGTACAGTGTTACTGTATCTATGGTAGGGACATCCTGAAAGAGCGTCTTCACGCAGTCACGGGGACTCTATGGTTCCCATGCGGGAAGATGGGCAATTTTAGGAAAGCGCATGCGTAGGCGTGACAGCCGTTGCTTCGTTTTCTTCAACACCCTCCGAGTTTCAGCTGTTGCCATGGGTCGCAGACCAGCTCGCTGTTACCGGTACTGTAAAAACAAGCCATACCCAAAGTCTCGTTTCTGCAGAGGTGTTCCTGATGCCAAAATCCGCATCTTTGACCTGGGTCGCAAGAAGGCAAAAGTCGATGAGTTCCCACTCTGTGGCCACATGGTGTCTGATGAATATGAGCAGCTCTCCTCTGAAGCCCTGGAGGCCGCTCGAATTTGTGCCAACAAGTATATGGTGAAAAGTTGCGGCAAAGATGGCTTTCACATTCGAGTGCGGCTTCATCCCTTCCATGTCATCCGCATCAACAAGATGTTGTCCTGTGCTGGAGCTGACAGGCTCCAGACAGGCATGCGAGGTGCCTTTGGAAAGCCCCAGGGCACAGTGGCCAGAGTCCATATTGGCCAAGTCATCATGTCCATCCGCACCAAACTTCAGAATAAGGAACACGTGATTGAAGCCTTACGCAGGGCCAAGTTCAAGTTCCCTGGCCGCCAGAAGATCCATATCTCCAAGAAGTGGGGCTTTACCAAGTTTAATGCTAATGAATTTGAAGACAAAGTGGCTAAGAAGCGTCTCATCCCAGACGGTTGTGGAGTCAAATACGTTCCCAATCGTGGCCCTCTGAACAAGTGGCGAGCTCTGCACTCCTGAGGTCTTTGACAGCACTGATTTCGTTGGCCATGCCGGTCTCACATATTCACCAATAAATTTCATTTACTGATAAAAATAGGCATTTTTTAAGTATTTTAACTATTTTAAAATGTTTGTCCAATTTTTAGAATATAGACAATGTGAGAAATAGTTTTATATTAAAAAAGAGTTTTAATGGTGAATGATACTTTTCCTCAAGTATGAATGAAACAATTTGTATGTAATTTACAGAGAAAGTTACTGCAATTCTAATCCAAACACTTTTAATTTGGGAGATTGTAAGGAAAAAAAATTGCTAGAAAAAAAATCCAAGATTTGTAGAGAAAAAAATCATTATTGTTTATGGAAAATAAACAAAGGATGAAAATAATGATATTTATTAGTGATATTTCAACTGCAATGTCTTTGAAACTAAAAAAAAAAGTCTATTCTTAAACTTGTTGGTTATGTTTTCCTTATAAATTTCTGCACATTGATTTTAGAATTTTGTATCACCTCCAATTATCAGCATTTGGACAGTTGCTTGTGACTGTAAAAGGTTTCTTCAGACAAGCCTTACATTATCTCACACTCAGGAGACAACAGTCCAATCTTCCCTTCATCACAGAAAGGTCATAGGTTGACAACAGAGTACACATTGCTTGTATCGGAGTCCCAGCAGAACCACCAGAAAAGAAAAAATGACACCAAATCAACTATCTGTGCTCTAAAAGGACCCTAGAGAAACTTTACAATCTGTAGCTGCTTGCCCTAAATTAGAGTTGCATTGATCATACAGGTGTTTTTGTTGTTTGCTTCATTTTATTTTGGAAACTACATAAGCTAAAATTATTGAGTCTGTGTTATATTTTAAAAAGTCTGGTTACTTTAAGTTATTTAGTCTTCTAAATCTCAATCTTGCCAACATTGCCTCACCTTTTGGAAACTAACCACTCATTTTCAGGTTCAACACACTGTGTGAAAGCAACAAAGAGAGTATTTAACAGTATTGAGAGATGCACTTATTAAATTATTTCCATTTACTTAAAAAATTCCTTTGTGAATTCTAGAATTTTGCATATGGAAATATTTTTAGGCTCCTACCATAAGATATGTCCTACTTGTATATTTTAAAGCAAGGCTGCTGTATTAAGTTACAATAATTTCCATATTACATGTGAGAAACTTAATAGTAAATAATATGAATATATATAAAGAGTTCTTCCACCTTACGAAGCACTTTCCTTGATGTATTTTACTTGATGCTTTAAAATTCCTCAAGGTTTCTAGGAAATAAAGTACTGTGCAGATCTTCTGACTCCTATCTAGTCTTGTTTACTTTTTGCCACACTGTCTTTCAAAATGAAAACTCGTATCGAAATGTGAAACATAACAAAACAGTCCCTTAGTTACCTGTGTTTTTTTTTTTAATTTTTTAAGTTTATTTATTTTGAGATAGAGGGAGAGAGAGAAAGCATATGTATGAGAGTGAGGCAGGGGAGGCGCAGAGAGAGGAGAAAGAGAATTCCAAGCAGGCCCTACAAGCTCTCAGTGCAAAGCCAGATACGGGGCTCAAACTCACAAACTGTGAGATCATGAACTGAGCCGAAATCAACTGAGCCATCCAGGCGCCCTAGTTACTGTGTTAATATAACAATGATGCAGCTTTTAAAATATTTTTGATCTTCATTATTCACTCCTCTCTATGATTTCAAACTTCTCAAAAGTCTTGACCTTCAAACTTGGAACTCTGCACTTACTAAATACAGGAAGGGAGCTAAGGAAAAGCCAATGAACATTCTTATCTTCAGGGACTGGTAACTATGATTATTTATACATATCAATATGTAGATGAAAAGAAAATGAAAGATTAAAAATAATTATACTAAAAACTGGTAGGTGTCATTAAGACTTATTATTTGATTTCTCCTATAGTTTTCTCTTATAAGTTATTATATGAATTTCATTTCCTTTAATGTTGATAGAAGAACACTTTCACTTGTTTAAACAACAATGCTATTATGCCTCTATGCCATGATTTTATTTTTCTGTTTTCTGCTCATTCTAGTTATTAACAGATTGATGAGAAGACAGTTGAGGTGAAGAATGATTTGATTATATTCTTTTTGCAGACCTCATCATTATTTCTAAATTTCTATTCAAAATGGAAAATTTAATTTGGGAACATATTACATATTCATATATTCATGTACTACTGCAATGAAACAGAGCTATCCACTCTTTTCAAAAAAAAAAAAAAGAAAAACACGTACAGTTAACTAAATTCAAGTAAATACTGCCTTCTAAAACTCTTTGATTTGAGTTTCCAGGTTTTATGGAAAATAGTGACTGATTCAGAAAATGATTAAAACTTCAATTGGACCATGCATCATTATCAATTCAGTTTGGAAAAGTAAATTCCACAAATGATCATTATATACTCTACCATTTATACCCCCTTCAAAGTATGCAGTTCTACTAAACATCTATAGCCTAAAGTCCTTAATTTTTATAAAATTATACACTGTTCTGGCATGAATTGGATATCACTAACATTAGCATTTTACTTCTAGTTTAGCATCTTGGTACTGCCTACCCTGACAAAATTCAAGACTTTCTGATTCTTAGAGTGTCACCATGGACCTAGGGATTAAACTGGGAGATCATTAAGCTCAATCGTCTCCTGTCTTTATATTAATGACATAGATTTGAGGTATTTCTTAGAGTAGTAACTTCAGTGCTTTCATAAAAATACTTTTTAAAAAAAGTAATGCAGAAAATAATGAATAAAATCAAAGTAAATTACACCATCAATAATAATTCTAAATTTTTTTTTAATGTTTTATTTATTTCTAGGAGAGAGAGAGAGACAGCGTGAGCAGGGGAGGGTCAGAGAGAGAGGGAGTCACAGAACTGAAACAGGCTCCAGGCTCTGAGCTGGCAGTCAGCACAGAGCCGGACGCGGGGCTCGAACCCACAAACCGCGAGATCATGACCCAAGCGAAAGTCGGAAGCTTAACCGACTAAGCCACCCAGGCGCCCCTACACCATCAATAATAATTCTAAGTGAAGCCACTGTCATGCTTAACAGTGGATAATAAGGGAAGTGCTAGCATTAGGACAACTGAATTTGAATCTCAGTTTCCCCACGTACTGGGGCAAATTACTTAGTATCACCATTACTTAATTTTCTCAACTGTAAAATGAGGTTAAGACACTACAGATTATAAGATTGTTTTAGGATTGAATTAGATAATTCACTGAGAAAATGAATAGGATTATGCCTTGCACACATTAAGTATACAAAATTAGTGTCAATTTATAGGTTATTATTCATGTTATCATTACTTCATTTGCTCCTGCCTCACTGCTTCTTAGCCTATGATTTGTGTTGCTTGTCGTGTTATTTTTTCATAATTTACAATGTTAATATCCTGTTTGGCAACCATTATTCCCTCTAATTGTCTAATCTGAATTCTAGACTTAATTACATTTAATATTCTGATTTTAGTTTTTCTTATTTTTTAACTTTAGTTTTGTAATTTCCACTTTCATATTATTCTATTTGGGTGTCTATTCTTGGAGCTCCTTTTAAAAACCGTAATTGGACACTACTCATTATTCTTTACGTAGTAACTCACTTATGGAGATTTCCTTTATTTCCTTTTTTTCCCTCTACAGAATGAACTTTTTATCTACCTTACCCACAATTTCCATTCAATATTTCTTTGTTCCTTCCTTTTTTTTTCCAGTTTTTCAAAAGAATGATTATATGGTTTATCATGGCATTATTTTCATGCTGCTTACATGTCATAGTAGACCGTTCTACCAGACCTATTTAATCTAACAGATTGTATGTAAATTTCTTTAGTCGCCCTTCCACAAAGGTTTTTTTTTTTTTTTTTTTCTTCATTTAGTCTTCTTTCTAGTTTCAGTAATTTGAAGACTGGATTACTTCAAAGTAATGGATACTTTGTGGGATACTACCCACTTTTCCATGGCTTCAGGGTGAGAAGCTAAGGGAAGGAGGGAACATGAAAGGTTAATTATAGACATTTACAGATGCTAGATTCTGACTCAACTTCTGAGATCTGATTAAATATTCTGCACCCAAGCTTACTCCTTGAAGCCAGGTGTGCAGGCTACCTTTTCTGCTGTGGTGTATTTCTTATATTTGTCCCTGGTCTGCTCAGTGTCGAACACCGGGAAATGGTGAGCCAAAGCGTGAGCATCTTTGGCGTTGGTTGAGATTCCACCTGTCAATGGATTTTCATACAATTTTCCCTTGTGTAGTTCCTTATAGCTTTAGTACATTTCTCTCCATTTAGGGCATTAGTGAAACATTTTTAAATCTCATGTTTCTTTAGGAATGTTTGTAGGAGTTTTGAGACTTTTGAAGAGGTGAATTTCATAAATGGTCATTAAATAGTCCACTATTTCTCTCCATTCTACAAAATATGGAATTATACTAAAATCAGCCAGAGATCCTTAATTTAGAAAAATATAGCTCTGGGATATTAGAAGAGAATACCATCTTCATTTTATGTCATCTTTTCTCCAAAATTTATGATATGCATATGACATGATGTCTTTCATGGTAGTTTTTGACTGTATTTATTCTCTCCTGCTCTAAGAAGCTGGAAATACTAGTCTAGGCTACACCAAAGGAATAGACAGGAGGTTTGAGTAGGATAGGTGAAAATTTTAATAATTAAAAGTGAGAAGTTATGGATGAGCCTTATCTATCATTAAGGATACTAATAGATAAGAGCTTCAAGGAGCACAGGAGGTAGTTATTCTTGGAAAACAAAAATTTATCTTCACTTCAATGTTTCTTCCTGTCAAACCAGGAGAAACCAATTGATGAAAAAGTCCACAAACCATTCTGGTAAATGCCTGAATTACTAAAACTTAGAAGATGCTGAAATTGCACCAGATTAAAACCCCATTCAACATAAACTTCTATACCATTTCCAAAAAACTTCTTTACCACTTAACTGTGATCTCTCTACTTTTCTGCCCCATATAATCACCTTAAATATGAACATACTTTAAATTCCCATTATATATATGTATATATATATATAATAATATATATATATTCTCTCTCCAGTTGCTAGGGATTTTGGTTTATACATTCAATGGACTGCTTCAATTTATACCAATATTCTCAAATTGCATGCCAATTTTTGAGACAAAATGGGATTATCAATAAAATTATAATTTTATGTTTCATATGTTTCTCAATATATTATAAAACAATTGAAAGTTATCATAATAAAATAGTCTAGAAAGTACAAGCCTACTTTATCTGAAAGCAAAGTTGAGATTTTGGAAACCTGATTCTTAACTACAGCTAATGACATTTTATCTGGCAAATACCACCAGTACTTATTTGCTGAATTAGTGAATTTGAGGTATATAGACGCTACAACTTCAGAAAATCATTTGAAATCACATAACAGATTTGAAGAGGCTTTTGCCTTAAGATGTAGTATTACTACTTTTAGATATCTATGTTAGAAAATTATCATCATACGGATCAAGAGACATATGTAAGAGCTTTTACATCATAGTTCAAAATAACAACAACAACAACAACAAAAACCCCAAAACTAATTTCCATAAAAAGGAGAATGAATAAATCAATTGGGGTATATTTACAATGGGAAACACTATAAAGAGTGAAAATAAATAACCTACAGCTACAGCCAACATCATAGGTAAGTTTCAGAAATAAAATGTTGAATGAAAAAAAGAAAGTAAGACTCTAAACAATGTAATGTCTTTTTTAAAAGCTCAAGACAAAATTAGAGGAAATATTGTGTGTATATAAAGAAATATGTGATAAATCTAGTTTTCTAAGGAAATACCAAATCACAAAAACAAAGGCTAGTGTTTACATGTGTGGGACACAGAGGATACTCAGATTAGATTAGATTCAGTAATATTAGTGTTGCTCTCATTTATATTTTGGAGTATGAGTTCAAGGATATTTTATTATCACAATTGAAAAAAGTACAAACCTGTGGCAGACAGACTTTAAAGTAGCCCTTTTGATCCCTGCCTCCAAATATTTCATGTCCACGTGTTAATCTCTTCTTGAGTATGGGTAGGGCCTCTGACTTGCTTCTAACTAATAAAGTATGGCAAAAGTGATGGGCCGTCACTCCCAGGACTATGTTATAAAGCAAGTTCTTGCAGCTCATTATCTTCAGTATGTCAGGGCTAATCTAGGAACTCTCCTCTTCTATATAAATTTGATAAACAACTTGTCAAATCACCAAGTTCAATTGCCCTTACAAAATTCCTGATGTGATTTTTATTGAATTTATATTAACTCTATTGAGTAATCTGATAAGAAATAACATCTTTATAAAAATGATTCTTCCTATTTATGAAGTAAATCTCTAAATTTATTAGGTCTCTGTTAATGTTTTTCAATATATTCTTATAATTTTCTCCATTATTGTTTTGTCCATCTTTTGTTAGATTTGCATTTAGATGCCTTATGTTCTTTTGTTGACATTTAAAAAATCATCTTTATTATATTTGAAGTGTGCTCTTTTATTAACTCTTTATGCTGACATACTTGCATATTTCATATATGCATATCATCTGCTAATATTGTGTCTCATGCTTTCCAATGTTTATATTTTAATACATTTGTTAATTCTTTTTGTACTAAAATCTTCACTATGATCTGAATAGAAATGGTAGGAGCAAATAATTTTCTTAGATTAATCCTGAATTTAAAGGAATTGCCTCTAATATCTTATCCTTAAAGATGATATTCTTAACACACCTGGGTGGCTCAATCAGTTAAGTGTCTGACTTTGGCTCAGGTCATGATCTTATGGCTCGTGGGTTCGAGGCCCACAATGGGCTCTGTGCTGACAGCTCAGAGTCTGGATCCTGCTTCAGACTCTGTGTCTTCCTCTCGCTCTGTCCCTCATCTGCTCATGCTTTGTCTCTCTCTCCTTCAAAAATAAATATTTTTTAATAAATAAATATTTTTTAAAAATACGATATTCCTTCTATTTTCAAGAGATACCCTTTATGGAGTAACAGAAACTTCACCAATATTCCTTTTGGAAGAGTTAGTTTCTTTTACTTGTTTTCTTCTTTTTCTCTTTCAAATCTAGAAGTTGAATATATTGAATGTTCTTGTGTATCTGATGACATTCAGACTTCTACAGTAATAATTAAATGATATTTATTACACTACTTTTTTGGTCATGATTAACCACCCTTGCATTCCTAGAATAAATCTAATTTGGTTGTGTAATTTTTTTATATGCTGCATAAATAAGTTTGTTAGTTTAGTATTATTATCATCTTGGTTTCAAGGATGCATAGTGCTAACATGTCTTGTTCTCTCTTTTCTATTTTAGAAGAGACTTATGAAATCATTTTCCTAGAAGGTTTATTAGGATTTTCTTTTAACCATTTGAGGCTGGTGCTTTTTGTTTTGTGTGCATGTGTTGGAAGAAGATTTTAACTATTGATTTAGTTTATTTAATGATTATGGAAATATTCTGACTTTTTATATTTTTGTGGTGTTACACATTTTCTGGTATTTTTATTTTTAAACATTTGTTTACTCTTTAGAGGAACGAAAATACCAAGAAGCAACATGACATACACAAAAGAGGCACCAGCTCTCTTGTTACAATAGAGCAAAGTAATGTACTATTTGGCAGAAAGAAATGCAGAAGTAAATGCTTAGAAGAAAAAATATCTAAGAAAATACAAGTTGAAAATTTTCCATTTACCTGTAACCAAAACAAAGAGGTACCCAAAGTGGTCTAACAATCTCAAACAACACCTCTGTGTTGAGTCCGGTTTCTGAGCAGGGAATCCATGGGTAAGGGCTGGACCTTACCATAGACTGCTCAGGCTGGGTCTGGGCCACTCTCAGACTTTAGAATGGAAAAGGTCTCATCGTTCTAGAGCAAAGATGAAACCCAAGGACTGTGTCTGGATGCGGTGACATATGGATGCCACAAATCCACATGAAAACCACTCATGGGCTATCCTACTGAATGTCCATGGAATGCAGTGTGACAGAATCATCAGAGAAAAGGCAGCCTCCTTCTGCCCAACACTGGGACTCACTTACCATTACCAGCTTACAGCCACCTGTAGTTTTCAGACCTAAATGGGCATCACATACAGATATCAGTGGGTCCCTTATCTTCCATTATCACAGCCTTAGGGCTCTATCTGTATATCACTTTTAAACTTCCTCTTTGTTATATAATCTTGGTTGCTGTAACCTCTTCTTTCTATATCTATGATTGTAGAGATTCTGCTCTTTTGTCAACTCTGGAAAATTCTCTTCTATTATTTCTGCAGGTATTGCTGTTCTAATTTCACTATTCTCTTTTTCTAAACTCAGATTAAATACATATTAGATCTTGTATCCCCAATGCCTCTTAACCTTTCTTTCATGTTTCCATATCTTTGTTTCTTTGCATGGCATTTGAATATTTTCTGCATATTTTCCTGTTCATTGATTCTTTAGCTGACTTCAGTCTATAGTTTAACCCACCCATCAAGATTTTAATTTCTGCAATTGAATTTTTTATTTTCAGAAGCTGTATTTAGTTTCTTCTTAAAAGAACTACTTGTTTACATTGCTTTTTCTTTATTTCATATTTATTTCTTCATGATTATTATCTATTACTTTATATTGTATAATTAATAATTTCACAGAATGGAAATCATGGGTGGATCTAAATTTATCATTTGTGGTTCTGCTCTCATTCCTATTACACAGTGACTTGTTTTCATTTTTTCTTTTGACAATTCTTTTTATTACTGGATTATATTTTGCTTAAATTATTCTGTGGTATACTAAAGCATATGTTGGATATTTTTCTACCAGAGAAGATTTACGATAGATTTTGCCTGTTTGTTGGGATGTTACCACGGTGAAAACAATTTCTTTTGTCATGAGGGGTCAAGAGCTTGGAGTTTTCAGGTTAAGCTTTCTGTGTTTTATATGCAGTAGGCTCTGTAAGGATTATATATTGTTGTGTGTTATACTCCTTTTGCATGTGTTAACCATTCAAAGTTCCCTGCTCCAATTTCAACTTGATCTTGTTTGTTTTTTTCTGTTTTTGGTCTTTTGAGATCCCTTTATTTTCTAGTGAACTTAGGAATGTGACTAAAGGTAAGAATATAGACAGAATCTAATTATATTTTAGTGAGAATCACTTAAAGTACAAAGTCTTCCTTACTTAAATGAAAGTCCTGTGATTTTTTTTTTTTTACCCAGGCTATATCCCTTGAAAAATATGATTATTGGGGTGCCTGGGTGGCTTAGTCAATTGGGCGGCCGACTCTTGATTTTGATTCAGGCCATGATCTCACAGTCATGAGATCAAGCCCCGAGTCAACCTCCTCGCTGAGCATAGAGCCTGCTTGGAATTCTCCCTCTCTGCTCCTCCCCTGCTCAGGTATGTGCTTTCTCTCTCAAAATAAATAAACTTAAGACAAAAAAAAGTAAAGAACGAAAAAGAAAAATATAGTAACTTGACCATATAATCATATTAATATATACAGACTTCATAAAACATTATAGCCTTTCTAAATGCATCACCCACTTCCAAAATTATATCTAAAATACTGTATACAACATGATAGGTTTTTATTGTATTATCTTACATAAGTAGAAAATGTTGCCCGGAATTCCCTCCTTCATAGGGTCCTTCATTCCCTCCTTAATAGGGGAATTTGCATAGAATTTGAAAGGCAGAAGTGAAGCAACAATTATACTCACAAAGTTGGTGCAGAGCCCTGGTCGTCACTGGAGTTCATTAATGTTGTGGTTGATCTGCTGACTCACCTCACTGAAGGATGGCAGCAATCTAATATCAGTTCCTCTAGCCTCTGCTAGATCTTGCCTTTTACCTTCTCTGGCACCAGACCAGGCATGTGTACAGCTGTGCTGAAGAGCACAGTCTTCTTTTCAGTCACATTGTTGGAGTTTGAGGCACTGACAGACCTGGAATCTAGACTGTTCTTGTAGGATTCAGTTGGTCCTTGTGGGTTTCATTTGTTTTGCGTCTAGGATGTTCACTATGTTGGCATATACTTTTTCATAGTACTCTCTTAGAATCCTTTATGTTTCTGTGGTATCAGATGTTACCTCTTCTCTTTCATTTCTGATTTTATTTATTTGGGTTCTCTCTCTTTTTTCTTGATGAGTTTGGCTTAGGGTTTACCAATTTTGCTTATCTTTTTGAAGAACCAGTTCTTGGTTTCACTTTTCCATGAAAAGTTTCTCGTCTCTATTTCATTTATTTACAAACTGATGTCTATTATTTCCTTCCTTCTACTAACTATCCATACTTCTCTTTCACTATGCATTCAGATTTTTTTTCCCAACTGCCTGTCTTTCTAACTCATTGTGACTGCAGGCCCACCACAAGCAGACAAACAAGTTTTCAGTAAGTATCTTCATTATCCCTGGTCAGTGACTTTGGTGAGTTTTATCTGATCACCTGTTACCTCCTTCAGAACTATTTTTTCCAGCCATTACTTTTTTTTTTTAATGTTTTATTTATTTCTAGAGGAGAGAGAGAGAGAGACAGCGTGAGCAGGGGAGGGTCAGAAAGAAAGGGAGTCACAGACTCCACAACAGGCTCCAGGCTCAGCTGGCAGTCAGCACAGAGCTGGACCCGGGGCTCGAACCCACGAACCGCGAGATCATGACCTAAGCGAAAGTCGGACGCTTAACGGACTAAGCCACCCAGGCGCCCCTTTTCCAGCCATTCCTATTTTATAATTCTTATAATACATTTCTTATTCTGTACTATGCTTAGTGCTTCGGCTTCCCTGAGCAAACTAGCTAATACAGAAATGATCATTAAAATCAAGAAAATATTGAAAATTATTTTGGTGTAGTTGTTGAAAAAAGAAAGTATTTTCGAATATATAGTCTTCTCTGGATCCTGGTTCTGCCCTATACTTTCCCTTTCATCCAGAGCGATTTACTGAAACTTTCAGAGACTTAGTTGCCTTAACTTCAAAACAATTCCAACTGTAAAATGATTTTTATGACAATTATGAGAACACACACTGAGCACAGTTTCTGGGACACAGTACACTCTGAATGAATGCTACTTGTTATAATCATTTATTATTAATTAGAACTTGAAAGGAATTCACTGTATCATTAGCTATGCTCATTAATATAATCATTCTGGCTATAAAGTGAAATCTAAATTGTACCCACTTTTAATTTCAGAATCCCCAAATCTCTTTATGTGATCTTTAAAATTCATGTTTCAAGTATACATTGTACCTACTTTTTCTATGTAAGCCCAACAATGATGAAGTATTTGATATCACATATGAAAATATTTAATGGCCATCATACTATGGTAGGTTAATTCTGATTTTCTATATGCAAAGGCACATATAATTTCTGTGAAATAATTATTGCAGCTTGCACCATTGGGCCATATTTTAACTTTTTATTATCTGTTAATATATTGCTTAAAGTATTTAGACATAATTTTAATTGTATAAGTGATTATTTGTATGTATTAGAAAAGGAAGATTAAAAAGTAATTATTTTTATAGCAGTACAAAAGATAAAATGATTTAATATCTCCAACTTATAAGTTATAGCAGAATATTGGTATATATTATTTTAGATTTAATGAGCCAGGAAAAGCTGTGATTAAGTTAGAGAAAGCCTTTTTACTCATGATCATGCATTTTAAAGAGCTATATTAAAAGGTAAGAATGGGCTGTATAAATTAAAGCCATAAAAAAGCACAGTGCATTCACAAGATCACTATCTTTCATTGTGGACTTAAGCCCACCAAAGCAGCTAACTTACACAAAATTACAAGTTTTCATGTTAGATTCTTATTTGTAAACATCTCTCCTTCTCTATCTTTCACGCAAACATTTGAGATTGTCTGCGAGTCAACAGTTTTGCAAATTTAGTAGTTTCATATTCCATCCAATCTAATCACTTGTCAATCAACTAAGATGGGAAGAAAAGAATCACCTCTGGAAGAAAACCTCTTACATATGATCAGTTTGTCTAAAAATTTTAACATTTGACAAATCAAGCTTATGTTTTGAACTTTGAGGACAAGAATTACTATAGTGCTAAAATGTAACCATATAATAAGAAGGAATTAGAATTTATTTATAGAAGACCTGGTTAAGCTTACTCCTAACTGATTACAATAATGCCCCTGAGGAGTCTTATAACAAAATGCAGCTTGAATTATATAATGAGGCTCATTTTTTAACAACCAAAAACTAATGCATGTTAAAATTTCATGCAAATATGAAGTAGATATATGGAAGCTAACTTGTATTATGTCTTAAGATAGATGTGCTATTACATCAAATATGTTCAATTTATTAGGTAGACCTGCACAGTTTGAATACCTGCAATGGGATGTGGCAGACTGACACAGAATGAAATCTGAAAATAGATTCACTTAAATGGGGTTCAAGTTCCATCTGAAAAGCAGAACACTATAGAGAATATGGAAACAGGTAATACTTAGGAAGCAGGCATTATAATTGATAGAATTTTAAGAAAGTTTAAGCATTTGTAGGCTGATGGAGAGGGGCTATGGAAATTTCAAGACCAGTGAGATTTAGTAATCTCAGTGCAAGAAACATTGATAAACAGACATTAGGACACAAATCCTGAGAACTGGAGTTAACCTCAGGATTTCAACTCCTGAAAGTATTATCAAGACTAAGAAGAGACCCTTAGGTCTGGAAAAAGAGTAATAGACTGGTTATCAATATGGAGATTGATCAACTTATCAGAAAAGGTATAAATGATTAAAATGGTGTTCATGATCATGCAAAGTATTCTTGCCCATAAACTTGGATAAATAGAGGGCCTTGCCTTAGTCCATGTGCTTTAAAGAATATCACATATTGCACAGATTTCTTGGTTATACAAATGCAAGAATCTCTTTAGGGAAAATATATCAGAATAAAATTGTAGGGAATGGATTTCTGGGGAAAATGAGAGTAGAAGGATCCTAAATTCACCTTGACCCATGGATACACCGAGATTACATCCATATTAGCATAAATAACCCAGAAAATTACCCAAAGATTGGCAGAACAGACTCTCCATAGCTAAATGTAGAGAAGAGGCCACACTGAAAAGGGTATGAAGGGTGGACACAGGAGGCAAACTAACCCATCTGTCTGAGGGAAGGAAGGGCACTGCAAGCATGGAGAAGGGAGAGGAACAGACCCCATGCCAGGGACCTCAGGCATGGAGACCTGCACTGGGAAGACAAAGCCCCAAAATATTTGCCTTTGAAAAGCAGAGGGGCTTAACTTCTTGAGTTTTTACAATCAGTGAGGCTTAACACCTGGAACTTTAAAAATCAGCAGTCTCAGCTCTGGTAGAGCCAGAGTGCGATGGGAAATGGCTTCTTTGCCCTTATGAGACAACATAATAAGCAGCCTTGCTGAGATGTAGTAGAAAAGCAGAAGTTTGAAAAATACCTGTGGTATATGGGAAGGAGAGTTGTTTATTAATCTCTGACCCAGTGCTGGAGGAGAAGTGATTGGCCTTTCAGACTCCAGCATTTCCCTCTGGAGTTCCTCTGCTTTAGGAAGATGTTACTCAGTTCCTTTTATCCCACCGTGGTGCTCTCCTGAATGTCGAAATGCCGGCTACCTCAAGAAACAAGCCAAAGTGCACATGGTGGAGAGTCCCAAATACCACTATGAGTAGCAAAATAAAATAACCTGGGTCTCAACAAGAGAGACCAATAGAGAGACCATTCAAAGAACACTTTCTGAATGGACAGGCCCTGGACAGTTAAAGAGCCTTCTTTGGTACAGCAGTGCTCACAGGTGCAGAGCACATAACAAGCTTTTAAAACTAACAAGAGATAGATAGCTAACCAAAATAATGAAATGAAAGAGCTCTTCTCCAAAGAAATGCCAGGAAGGATTGACAGCTAAAGAACTGCTCAACACAGATATAAGCAAAATAACTGAACAAGATTTTAGAACAATAGTCATAAAATTAATTGCTGGGCTTGAAAAAAGGCATGGAAGACATCAGAGAAACTATTGCTACAAAGACTATGGAGCTTAAAAATAGTTGGGACGAATTAAAAAATGCTATAAATGAGATGCAAAATGAACTGGAGGCATCCAATGCATGGATTGAAGAGGTAGAAAGGAGAATAAGTGATTTAGAAGACAGAATTATAGAAAAAGAGGAAGCTGAGAAAGCGAGAGATAAACGGATCAAGGAACACAAAAGGAGAGTTCAAGAGCTCAGCAATACAATCAAACGGAATAATATCCGCATCATAGGAATTCCAGAAGAGGAATAGAGAGGGAAATGAGCTGAAGGAGTCCTTGAACAAATTATAGCAGAGAACTTCCCCAATTTGGGGAAGGAAACAGACGTTGAAGTCCAAGAGGCACAGAGAACTCCCCTCAGACATAACTTGAATCAATCTTCTCCACGACATATCATAGTGAAACTGGCACAATATAAGGACAAAGAGAGACTTCTGAAAGCAGCTAGGGATAAAAGGACCCTAACATACAAATGGAGGAGAAGTGATCTTTAGGAGACTTCTCTAAGAACAAAAGAGCTGTTGAATACCATTTCCTTCCCCTGCCTACCCACCCAGATTAGAAACATGGATATGTGTGGAAACCAGTGCACACACTCTCCACCTAGCTTGTTAACAGCACACTTGGTGCCTGTGCTCTTCTGCTGACATGCCCTCTCTAATATGCCCTCAGCATGAGTCCTTCCAAAGTAGTGCCACAAGTGTGGCAATTTGCAAGCAGCACCACTACAGAGTAACTCCTGCCCTGGAGAGAGAGGTAGATAATCACACATACCAGCTCCCCTGTGGCTCCAACAGTGGGCTGGGGTCAGACATCTGGTCTAACTCCAGGACACCCTCTGCCCTCCACATCCAACTCATGAAGCTTCTCAGGAAACAACACAGGGGGAGCACTCTCAGTTCCACGTGACCAAAGCACTGGCAAATGCCTACTCTGACCCACCTGAAGCCGAAGGAGATCCTGACTGGCCCATTAATAACACAGGGATCAAACCCTAACCACATCAGGCAAAGAAATCCATTGTAGATAAATGAACTGAAGGCAAATCCAGCTCAGCCACTACAGTAGGACACCTGCAACAGCACAGGAGACACGTTGAAGCTCCAGATTCTGTTGAGAGGGGACACTGCCGTGCAGGAATTCTTCATAAGGCCACTACTTTCAAGAGGAGGAGACATGGTTGACTTTCCTAATACAAAAACAGACACAGATAGTTACACAAAATGAGGACACAGAGGAATATGTCACAAATGGAAGAAAAGACAAAATACAGCAAGAGAGCTAAACAAAATGGAGATAATATGACTGATAGAGAATTTAAAGTAATGGACATAAAGATACTCACTGACTTGAGAAGAGTGGAAGATCTTAGTGAGCCCCTCAACAAAGAGAGAAAACAGAAAAAAGAATCTATCAGAGTTGAAGAACTTAATAACTGAAATTAAAAATACACTAGACAGAGGGGTGCCTGTGTGGCTCAACTACTTGAGTGTCTGACTCTTGATTTGGGTTCAGGTCATGATCCCAGGATTGTGGAAGAGAGCCCCACACTGGGCTCTGCACTGAATGAGGAGTCTGCTTAGGATTCTCTCTTTCTCTCCCTTTGTGCCAGGAGTCGCACCAGCCTCTTTGGATGGCAGTCACAGCAAGGAAACTGGTATCTCCTTCTGCTACTACTGGCTCATGTTGTAAATGAGGCTGCTGGTATTGACCAGGTCTCACAATATTCCAGATCAGACCAATATTCCCCACACAGATTGATCATAAGGAAAGGCATGTCCTTGCCTTTCCAAAAATGATTGTCAAAAGGCTCTTCCTAAGGGTCTTGCAGATCCAAGACTTACATAATAAAGGGGGCTTGAGTCTGGCCCTGAGGCAAAAAGCCTAATTTAGAGTTAAGGGCAAATATCTACCCCCACCCATTTGTTTCTGCCTGTAGCATTTTCTGGCCTTGTGTATGCTGACTACTCCCTGTGAAGGAACCCTTTGAGTAACTTCTTCTTTTTGTGATAATGAGAGCAAAGGTATCTCCTGAAAGACCTGTTTTTGACCCCTGCTCACAGAGAAGTAACTTCACCCTCTTATGCTAAAAACATTTTCTGGTATGCTAAAGAAGCCTTCCTTCCCCATAAGATAAGCATCTAAATCCCCTACCTCAATGGCTATTGATAAAGGTTATGCATGAGTCTTGTTCTGGGAAATTCTTACATATCAAAGAAGTTTGTTGTCAGAAATCATTGTCTAAGGCAAATGCCACTTCTGTGCCATCTCAAAAACACTTAAAATAAAGTGGAGCCCCAGTCAGAGCAGAGATGCCTGCCTGGTGATCAGAAAGAATCTCCGGGGCTCTCTCACTGTCTCTCGCCGACACCGTCCATCCTTCAGGGACCCCTGGACATGCCGGATTTGGCCTCCAACACCTTTGTCCCTCTCCCTTGCTCTCTTTCTCTCTCTCAAAAATTAAAAAACAAAACAAAACAAACAAACAAACAACAAAAAAATGCTAGATGGAATCAGTAGCAGATTAGAGGAAGCAGAAGAATGGACTAGTGACCTGGGGGACAGAGTAATGAAAAGCAATCAAGCTGAAGAAGAGAAAGAAAAAAGACTAATAAAAAAGAACAGAGGCACATGGGTGGTTTAGTTGGTTAAGTGTCCTACTTTTGATTTCGGCCCAGGTAATGATTTCCTGGTTCATGATACCAAGCCACTCATCAGGCTCTGCAGGGACAGCAGAGGGAGTGAGGACTCTCTCCCCCTCTCTTTCTGCCACTTGCACTCTCTCTCTTTCCCTCTCAAAATAAATAAATAATTTTTTTAAAAAAATGAGAATAAATTAAGGGAACGCAGTGACATCATAAGCATAATAGCATTTGCATTATAGGGATCTCAGAAGAAGGAGAGAGAAAAGGAAGCAGAAAATTTATTTGAAAAATTAGTAGCTGAAAACTCCTCGAATCTTGGGAAAGCAACAGATATCCATATCCAGGAAGCAGATAGCCCAACAAAAATCAACCCAAGGACATCAACAACAAGATAGACAATATTTAAAATGGCAAAAAGTAGGGATAAAGAGAAAATTTTAAAAGCAGCAAGAGGAAAGAAAACAGTTACATACAAGGGAAGTCCCATAAGGCTATTACTAGATTTTCAGGAAAAACTTTGGCATGATATATTAAAGTGCTGAAGGAAAAAATTTTGCAAGCGAGAATACTCTATATGTCAAGGCTAGCATTCAGAACAGATGGAGAGATAGAGTTTCTTTCCGAGATAAACAGAAGTTAAAGGAATTCCTCACCACTATATGAGTCCTACAACTAACGTTAAAGGAGATTCTTCAAGTAGCAAAGACCATAAGCAGGAACAAGAAAAGTAGGAAGCATAAATGCAATCAAATTAAGTATATCTCTAAGAATCAATCAAGGGACTTATAAAAAAAAAGGCATAAAGTATGACAACATTTACCCAAAACGTGGGAGGGTAGGGGAGAAGTAAAAATTTAGTGCTTCTAGAATGGGTTCAAATAAGTGAATACCATCTTAAGATAGACTATTATATCTAAGTTTATCTTAAGATAGACTATTATATGCATTAGATGTCATATATGAACCTAAAGATAACTACCAGTCAAAAACCAGAAACAGATATGGAAAAAACAAAGAAATATAAGTAAACCACTAGAGAAAGACAGCAAATATGAGAGAAGAGAGCAGGAGAAGGAAGGAACAGGGAAGAACTACAAAACAACCATAAAACAAGAAACAAAATCTCAATAAGTACATATCTATCAATAATTACTTTGAATCTAAATGGAGTAAACGCTCAAGCAAAAGATAGAGGGTAATGGAATGGATAAAAAAGCAAGATCCATCAAGGTGCTGCTTACAAGAGACTCAATTCAGACCAAATACACATGCAGATTGAAAGTGAAGGGAGGGAAAAGCATTTATCATGCAAATGGAGGTGAAAAGAAAGCCAGAGTAACAGTAACTATATTAAACAAAATAGACTTTAAAACAAAGACTGTACTAAGAGACAAAGAAAAATACTACATAATCTGAAAGGGTACAATCCACCAGGAAGACATAACAATTGTAAATATCTATATACCCAATGTAAGAGCACCCAAATTGCTAAAGTAGCTATTAATACACTTAAAGGAAGTAACTGATAGTAATACAATAATAGTAGGGGCCTTTAGTAGTCTACTTATATCAATATATAGATCATCCAAAGAAAAAATCAATAAGGAAAGAGTGGCTTTGAATGACACAAATGGACCAGATGAATCTAACAGATGTATTCAGAACATTCTATCCCCAAGCAATGGAATACGCTTAGGTTTCAAGTGTGCATTTAACATGCATCTTTTCCAACCACAATGCTATAAAGCTAGAAATCAACTGTAAGAAAAAATCTAGAAAGAACGCAAATACATTAATGATCAATCAATCAAGAAATCAAAGAGGAAATTAAAAATTACATAGAGACAAGTGAAAATGAACATAACGGTCCAAAATCTTTGGGATGCAGCAAAAGCTATTTTAAGAGGCAAGTTTATTTTTATTTATTTTTATTTTTTTGATGTTTTTATTTATTTTTGAGAGAGAGAGAGAGAAAGAGAGACAGTGTGAGCAGGGGAGGGTCAGAGAGAGACGGAGATACAGAATCCGAAGACAGGCTCCAGGCTCTGAGCTGTCAGCACAGAGCCGAATGCGGGGCTTGAACCCACAAACCATGAGATCATGACCTGAGCTGAAGCCGGACACTCAACCGACTGAGCCACCCAGGCGCCCCTTAAGAGGCAAGTTTATAGCAATAAGACCTACCTCAAGAAGCAAGAAAAATTTCAAATAAACAAGCTGACTTTACACCTAAAGGAGGTAGAAAAGGAAGAACAAAGAAAATCCCAAACCAGTAGGAGGAAGGAAATAATAAATATTACAGCAGAAATAAATGAAATAGAAGCCAAAAGACAAATAGAATAGATCAATGCAAGCAGGAGCTGGCTCTTTGAAAAGATCAATTTAGTTGATAAACTTTTAGTCAGACTCACTGAGAGAGAGAGAGAGAGAGAGAACTCAAAAGTAAAATCAGAAATGATAAAGGAGAAATAACTGGCATCACAGAAATAAAAGGATTATAATAGAATATTGTGAAAAATTATATCTCAACAAATTGGACAACTTAGAAGAAATAAATAAATTCCTAGAAGCGTATAATCTCCCAAAACTGAATCAAGAAGAAATAGAAAACTTGAGTAGACATATAACCAGTAAAGGAATTGACTCAGTAATAAAAAAAAGATCTCCCAAATAAGAGAAGTCCAGGACAAGAAACCTTCACAGGTGAAGTCTAATAAATATTTAACGAAGAGTTAATAACTATTGTCGAACTATTCCAAAAAATAGAAGAGAAAGAATAGCTTCCATATTCATTCCATGAGGCCAGCATTACCCTTATACCAAAACCAGAGAGAGACACTGCAAAAAAGGAGAACTACAGGCAAATATCTCTGATGAAATTGATCATGAAAATTTTTAACAGAAACATTACCAAAACAAATCCAAAAATACATTAAAAAAATAAGTTACCACAATCAAGTGGGGTTTATTCCTATGCAAGGGTGGTTCAGTATTCACAAATCAACCAATGTGATACAATACATGAACAAGAGAAAGGGTAAAGAACATATAATCAAGAACATATGATCATTTCATGGGACACTTGGGTGTCTCAGTTGGCTAAGCATCCGACTTCAGCTCAGGTCATGATCTCACGGTTTGTGGGTTTGAGCCCCCCAATCAGGCTCTGTGCTGACAGCTAGCTCAGAGCCTGGAGCCTATCTTCAAATTCTATATCTCCATCTCTCTCTGACCCTCCCCTGCTCATACTGTATTTATCTCTCAGAAATAAATAAAACATTTAAAATATTTTTAAAAAAAGAACATATGATCATTTCAATTGATTCAGAAACACCATTTGGCAAAGTACAACATACATTCATGATAAAAGCCCTCAACAAAGTAGGTTTAGAGCGAACTTATCTCAACCATTAAAAAGGCTATATATGAAAAAACCCACTGCTAACATCATCCTCAATGGGAAAAAAGAGAGATTTCCCCTCAAGTCAGGAACAAGACAAAGATGTCTACTGTTGCCACTTTTATTCAACAGAGTACTAGAAGTCCTAGCCACATCACTCCAACAAGAAATAGAAGGCATCCAAATTGGTGACGAAGAAGTAAAACTATCACTATCTGTATATGAAATTACACTATAAGTAGAAAACCCTAAAGACTCCAACAAACAACTACTAGAACTGATAAATTCACTAAAATTGCAGGCTACAAAATCAATATACAGAATTCTGTTGCATTGCTATATACTAGTAATAAAGTAGGAGAATAAATTAATAAAATAATCCCATTTATCACTGCCCCACAAATAATAAAATACCTAGGAATAAATTTAACCAAGGGAGTGAAAGTCCTATATTCTGAAAATTATAAAACATTGATAAAAGAAACTCAAGATGACAGAAGCAAATAGAAAGATATTCCATGCTCAAAGAGTGGAAGAACAAATATTTTTAAATGTCCATATTACCCAAAGCAATCTACAAATTTAATGCAATCTCTATCAAAATGTCAATAGCTTTTTTCACAGATGTAGAATAAATAATCCAAAATTTTGTATGGAACCACAAAAGACCCCAAATAGCCAAAGCAATCTTGAAAAAAGAAAAATAAAACTGGAGATACCATAATCCCAGATTTCAAATAGACTATAAAATCAGTAGTAATCAAAACAATATAGTACTTACACAAAAAGAGACACATAGATCAACAGAATAGAACAGAGAGTCCAGAAACAAATCCACAATTATATGGGTAATAAATGTATGACAAAGGAGGCAAGGATATGCAATGGGAGAAAGACAGTCTCTTCAACAAATGGTGTGGTGACAACTGGACAACTACATGTAAAAGAATTAAACTGTATCATTTTCTTACACCAAAACACAAAAATAAACTCACACTGCATTTAAGATCTGAATGTGAGCCCTGAAACCACAAAATTCTAGAAGACAGCACAGGCCATAATTTCTCTGATATTTCCCTAGAAATGTCTCCTAAGGCAAGGGAAACAAGAGTGACAATAAACTATTGGGACTACATCAAAATAAAAAGCTACTAAAAAAAAAAAGCTTCAGCAAAAGAAACAATCAATAAGACTAAAAGACAACTACTAAATGGGAGGGGATATTTGCCAATGACATGTCTGAAAAAGTATTAGTATCTAAAATAAAGAAATTATACAACTCAACACCAAAAAACCCAAACAATATAGTTAAAAATGGGCAGAAGACATAAGCAGAAATTTCCTCAAAGAAGACATACAGATGGCCAATAGACACATGAAAAGGTGCTCAACATCATTCATCATCAGGAAAATGCAAACCAAAATCACAGAGATATCACCTCACACCCATCAGAATGGCAAAAATCAAACACACAAGAAACACCGAGTGTTGGCAAGGATGCAGGGAAAAGCAACCCTGGTGCACTGTTGGTGAGAATACAAATTGTTTCAGCTACTCTGGAAAACAATATAGAGGTTCCTCAAAAAATTAAAGATAGAATTACATTAGAATCAGTAACTGAGCTATTGGGTATTTACCCAAAGGATATGAAAACACTATTTGAAAATATATATGCACCCCTGCATTTACTGCAGCAGTACTTACGATATCCAAAATATGGAAGCGACCCAAGTGTTCACTGATAGATGAATAAAGAAGAGGTGGTATGTGCACAATGGAAAGTTATTCCACCATAAAAAAGAGTGAAATCTTCCCATTTGTAGTAACATGGTTGGATCCAGAGGGTGTAATGGTAAGTGCAATAAGTCAGTCAGAGAAAGATCAATACCATATGATTTCACTCATATGTGGAATTTAAGAAACAAAACAAATGAACAAAAAAACAGGTACAAACCAAAAAACAGACTCCTAACTAGAGAAAAACTGGTGGTTACCAGAGGTGAGGTGGGGAGGCGGGGGTTGGGCAAAATAAGTGAAGGGGTTAAGAGTACATTTAACATAAACAGCACTGAGTAATGTACAGAACTGTTGAATCATTGTATTGTACACCTGAAACTAATGTAACACAGTATGTTAATCATACTGGAATTAAAATTTTTTAAAAAGAATTGTAGGGAATAGATTGGTTCAACTTTCCTAGATAAAGCTAAATTCATTTTTTTTCAAAAAGACTTCAATGTACACTTCCACCAGAAATATATGAGTTCCCATTATCAAGTGTTCACCATCATTTCTTAACTTTTCAAACTTTAAGAGAATCTCATATATTTTGAAATAGTATGGAATTGTAGTTTTAATTTGCATTTCTCTGAGGAGCTTTTTATATCTTTTCTTATTTACCTATTTTATTATCAAAATTATTTTAAAAATTCAAGCTAGTTGACATACAGTGTAGTAAGGTGAAAGCCCACATGGAAGAGTGACAAATAATAAGAAATGAAGCAAGTAAGATGTTAACCAACAAAAAGAAAACAAAACAAAGCAAAACAAAGCAACCTACAATAAATATAATGTGTTACAGTGAGTCACAATGAGACTTAGTAGATTATTCATTAGATGTCTTATCTTGATAAGTGGGGCTATCCCAGAAAAGGAGAACTACATGTAAAAATCTTGTTGAGAAAGAGAGAGAGAGAGAAAGAGAGAGAGAGAGAGAGAGAGAGAGAGTATTTATCTAGCTCCTTTCTGTTCCTCAATTTTCATTGGCCAAAGTCCATTAATGATTGAACTTTTGATCTGTATTATCTGGTGGCTGCACTGGAAGCCAGATCCCATGTCTCATGCTATGTGGTATTTTGCCCAAGTCTGAAAACAGAGAAGTATTAACCAAGAGGGAAGAACAGGGTCAAGGGAATCTGAGAAACCCCACAGGCTTGTAACTCGATAGAGCAAGCATTTTTATTCTATCCTTGATTTTACGGTCTGATTTTAACATTTACCTTTGCATTTATATTTGCTACATGATTCAACAGATATGTCCTATCACATTAAAGAATTCCTTTCTATTCCAAGGTAGAGAGTTTTTTAAAATAAATTTTTTAATGATTATTTTTGAGAGAGAGATAGAGAGACAGAGCGTAATCAGGGGAGGGGCCGAGAGAGAGGGAGACACAGAATCTGAAGCAGGCTCCAGGCTCTGAGCTGTCAGTGGAGAGCGCAATGCAGGGCTCAAACCCACAAACTGCAAGATCATGACCTGAGCTGAAGTCTGACGCTTAACCGACTCAGCCACCCAGGTGCCCCCAAGGTAGAGTTTTTATCAAGAATAAATGTTACAGAATATATAAAGATGCGAATTAAACATACAAAAATATTCTACATATCATATGTCACCAGGGAAATGCAAATTAAAACAATGAGATACTACTACACACCTATCAGAATGGCCAAAATCTGGAACACTGACACCAAACACTGGTGAAAATGTGGAGCAACAAAAACTCATTCATTGCTGGTGGGAATGCTAAGTCACACAGTGACTTTGGAAGGCAGTTTGGTGGTTTCTTATAAAACTAAACATACTCTTATCATAAGATTTAGCAATTATACTTCCTGATATTTACCTAAAGAAGTTAAAAACCTATGTTCACACAATAACTTGCACATGGATGTTTAGAGCAGCTTTAGTCATAATTACCAAAACTTGGAAGCATCTAAGATGTCCTTCAGTAGGTAAATGGATAAAATAAAACTGTAGTACCTCAAGACATTAAAATATTATTCAACATTAAAAAGAAATGAGCTATTAAGCCATAAAAAAAAAAACGAGTAAACTTAAATGCTTAATACTAAATGAAATAAGCCAATATGGAATGTCAACACAGTGTACAATGCCAACTGTATGACATTCTAGAAAAGTAAAAAGTATGCAGACAGTAAAAAGATCAGTGTTTGCCTGGGGTTGGGTTTGGGATTTGGGATGAGGGAGAATAGGAGGAGCATAGAGGATTTTTAGGCCAGTGAATATACTCTGTATGATATTATTATGATGGGAACATGTCATTTTATATTTGCCCAAGGTCACAGAATGTATAATACCAAGAGTGAACCCTAATGTAAACTAAGGACTTTGGGTTTTATGACATGTCAATGCAGATTCATCAATTGAGACAAATATCTATTCTGGAGGGTCTGTTGATAATAGAGGAGCATATGCATGTAGGGGCAGGAGGTTTAGGGAAATCTCTGTACTTCCTGCTCAGTTTTTCTGTGAATCTAAAACTGCTCTAAAGAAACAGTCTTGTAAGAAATGAATGCTGGGTTTTATCAGATTAAGTTTACATTATATACATATTATTTGGGGGCACTTATTTTTCTTCCTCTGAGAAATGACTATTTCTATCTTTTGTCATTTTCCTATAGCTAATTGAGAAATGTTTATTGATTTGGGGGTAGTTCTACATATATATACATATATATACCAAATATTAATCCACTATCAAGTTACCAGTTGAATTTAGTGTCACTTTAAATTTTATAAATACTAGCTATAATTGAAAAGTGGCATCACTGAGTAAATGAGGTACTATTCAACACATGGTACTAGAACAACTAATAGCATATAGTTTAAAAAATTAAATTAACTTTTCTTAATTGGAACTTATTCATAGAAGATTATGAAAACGCATACAGAATTTGAAGACTAATTATAAAGGCAAAACATCACCCAGATTAAGAAATAACACTGCATACCTACATGATGAATCATGAAATTCTACTCTTGAAACCAATACTACACTATATGTTAACTAACTAGAATTTAAATATAATTTTGAAGAAAAAAGGAAGAAAGAAACACCATCAGTGTCTTAGAAACAACCTGTATTATTAACAGAGCTCATCTCTTCCTTCATCCATAAAGGGATCCCGTCCAGACTTTTTGTAATAATTTCTTTCAACTTTTTTTTTTAATTTTTTTTTAAATTTATTTCTAGGAGAGAGAGAGACAGCGTGAGCAGGGAAGGGTCAGGAGAGAGGGAGATACAGACTCTGAAATAGGCTCCAGGCTCTGAGCAGGCAGTCAGCACAGAGCCCGACGCGAGGCTCGAACCCACGAATTGCAAGATCATGACTTAAGCGAAAGTTGGACGCTCAACCGACTAAGCCACCCAGGCGCCCCTTCTTTCAACTTTTCTATCAATATTTGTATCTATAATCATTAAACTACATAGACTTGCCTATTCTTATTTATGTAGACAAAATCTTGATGATTCCATTGTTTATTTACCTCCATCAAACCTCAGATCACCTTTCTTTCCTTGAGTTGTTTCTCATTAAAGAATGTCCTTCCCATTTCAACAGCCTGAATAAAATTATCTCCTTAATGCATTTTGTCTTTCAACATACACACACACATCACCTTCAAGATGAGAGGGTAGGGAATGTTTTGAGCAAGAAAAAAATTAGTTATACCAATAATGGCTTTGTATGGCTAACTGTGACATCAGTGTTAAGCAGCAGTTTTCAAAAGTAAAATTATGATTCCCACAGATATAAATATGAATGCATGTTAGATATATTATTTAATTCTTAATAAGGAAGTCAAGAAATACTATAATGGGTTCAAAAGAGAATCTAAGGAACAGACACATTTCTAGATCAGGAATATTAAAATGAATGTAGAAATGGAGGCAAAATGAATTTCTGTGGTGGGAAAAGGAAATCAATTGAACTACTGCTTGACAAGGCTGAGTTTGCATGGGATGTTTTTCCTTGCTCTTGGTTGTCTACAAATTATAGATTTGTAAAATAGCTCCCATAAAAGCAAATCCCATAAAGCTGAATACTGTCCTATAGACAATGCATAATTTTTCATTGAACCAGTTATTTTTTCCTACAGTGACATCAGTCTTTTTGTCCTGTTCACTTACAGGATCAATACTGTTACATTTAACACAACAGATGACTATGTGTTATGAACAGTGCAACGTTATTTTTCTTCCTTTTTGTTACTATGTCTCCTTTCAAATCACTGGAATACCCATATTAGTCTTTTTCTATTATATTTTATGTTCCACTCCCTGTGCAGTATGTCCAACCACATTTTATTCTTTTTTCTCGTAAACCTATTCAGACTTGAAGTTTCTTCATACAAATGAAGACTTTGTAGTGGTTCAGTAGCTCAGAGCCAAAGAAGCAGAGAGAGTCCCTCTTTGTTTGACAAATGATATATTTCAAGAACAGACATGGTATCCATTATTGTATGATTGCTACGTGAATGTGTGAGTTGGGCATTTAGAGGTGATTTTTTTTTTTAACAATGACATACCCTCTTGCTGCATCATAGGGCTTCTGTTTCAAGACTGCTGTTGTTTATCATTATTTTTAAGCCTTTTTTAGAGTTGAAGATATTCACGGAAAGGCTTTTGTGTAAACAATTAAAGACCACTTCTGAATTTTATTGTAAGTTATCATTAACTGAGAATACCAGTTTTACTAATTTGACTACTGTGTATGAATGGATTGCACTTCCTACTCACCATACATCTAATATCCTTTTGCCTGAGTCGATTTCCTCATATTATAGTTGTTTTTATTTGTTTGTTGTCTCAAAACATCCAAAATCCATTCTTTCTTTCCCTCTGTGTGGCGAGGCAATAATATGGACAGAGCTCATGAGTTTCTAGGTGCAGTTAGATAATGCAGGTATTGAGAGATAGAATGGATTTTATTTCTCATATCTACCACTTAGTAGTTCTACAAATTCTTGAAGTATTATTTTCTTCTTATATAAAATTAGAAACAAAGCTAAATGAGACAGTCCCTGTAAAGTGCTTCATACAGTGGGCATTCAATAATAAATACTAAATAATTATTAGCTATTATTATATCACAATTCCTTGGTTGTCCCTTTCTCTTGCTCTTGGGTCCTTCTATATGCTTGAAAACAAACCTAGAGGGTGAGTACTACTGGATAAAATAATAATAATAATAACACTATAATAGCTGATATTTACTGAGAATTAACTAAACACAATTCAATATACAAATTATTTTTATGTCTCTCTCTATGGAAATTTTTTCCCTGAGTAAAAAACAAGCCCTTTTCATAATCTTTTTAAAATAACAACTTGAAAAATAATTCACATACCCTACAATAAACACATTTGAAATACAATTCAGTGGTGTTTCAAATACTGAGTGAGTTATGCTGCCATTACCACAATCAACTCTGCAACATTTTCATCATCCCCAAGGAAACCTCACAGTTAGCATTTCTCACCATCCTCCAGCCCTGGTCAACCACTAATCTACTCTCTCTCTCTGTATATAGATTTACCTATATTGGACACTTCTTATACATGAAATCGTACAATATGGGGCCCTTTAAGCCCAGTTCCTTTCACAAAGCATAATTATTTTTAAGGTTCATGCATATTGTAGCATGTATCAGTACTTCATTACTTTTTTATTGATGGATATTATTTCATGATAGGGCTATTCCACATTTTGATATTTATTTATCAGCTGAGAGACATTTAAGTTGTTTCGAATTCTGGCTGTTATGAATAAAAATGCTGCAATGAATATTTGTGTGCAAGGTTTTGTGTGGCCATATGTTTTTGTTTCTCCTAGGTATATACCTAGGAGTAGAACTGCCAGGCCATATAATAAATCTACGTATAACCTTGTATGTTTTATTAAAATTTTTGACATACAGAAAACTGTACATAACTAATGTATACAACTGGACGAACTTGGAGATAAATGTATATCCATGAAACTGTCATCACAATCTATGCTACAAAACTGTCCATTACCTCCAAAAAGTTTTCTCCCACCCCTTTATTATTTTTTATTATTATTATTATTATTTATTATTAATTTTGGGATAAGAACACTGAACACAAAATCTACCTTGTTAGCAAGTTTTTAAGTATACAACACATAGTTGATATTAAATGGGAAGAAGAAAAAGTAAAGTTCAGTTAGACTAAGGTTGCCAATATTTGAATTTAAGATTGGGAATTTATCCTGAACTATTCAGGATTCTGACTTGGAGGAGGTAGGAGAGTCAGAACTAGAGAGATGGCTTTTCCATGAGAAACATTGACTGGTCATTATTAGCTTTGAAGAAATAGGGGGCCTCTAGAAGGTGGAAAGGTCTAAGAATGGGTTATCTGATAGACTTGTGGGGGGAAAAAAGTGCCAGTGCCTTCATTGTACCTTGGTCAGGTCCAGTTGAATTTCTGACCTTAAGAACTATATAGGATGATAAGTTGGTATTGGTTTAGGCCAGTAAATGTGTACTAGTTTATTACAGCAGCAACAGAAACAGATGCAAATGGCTTGAATTAGAAAAGGGGTAGGGGGTTAAAGAGAAGTGAAGAGTATGGGGATACTTTTTGGAGCTAGGTTCTTTAAACCATGGTGATGGATTAGATAGGATGGAGGTAGGAGAACAAGATATAAATCAAAATTTTCTTCAGGATTGGGCTTTAAAAAAATCCAAATGTTTAAGATGACCAGATGTTGGCCAACTTTTTTTTTTTACATTTATTTATTTATTTTGAGAGAGAGAGCATTTGAAGGAGTAGGGGAGGGGCAAAAAAAGAGAGGGAGAGGGAGAGAATCCCAAGTTGTCTCCACACTGAGTATGAAGCATGATGTGGACCTCAAACACAGGAAACATGAGATCACAACCTGTGCCGAAATCAAGGGTCAGATGCTTAACCGACTGAGCTACCCAGGCACCCTGGCAAACTTTTCTGTAAAGGGCCAGACAGTAAATATTTCAAGGTTTATGGGCCAAATAGTCTCTGCTGTAGCTACTCAATACTATCATTGCAGTGGGAAACAGTAATAGACAATATGGAAACACATACAATATGGAAACACATGGGCATGGTTATGTAAAATAAAAGTTGATTTGCAAAACCAGGCTGCAAGTCAGATTTAGCCCATGGTGTGTAGTCTTCCAAACTCTGATGTAGACCAGCAGAGAATTTATGTGAATTTTCCATTTTTTTAAAAAATAAATGTATGCCACTCTCATAGAGATGGCACCAACATCACAAAAGGAGAACAAAACCCTTTGTTATGAGAGACATTGCCATGTAAACCAATGGATTATTAGTGTGATTACTATTATTGTTAGTAGTAGTAGTGCTAGTTAATGTTGCACATTTAGCCATAAGAATTTTTTATGTGCTATGTCACTTAAGCTTCTCAAAACCCAATGAGCTACTTATTACCATTATACCTGGTTTTACAAATGAGGTAACTGAGGGTTAAGGGATTAGTAAATAACCAAGGTTTAGAAAGAATGTCTATGTCTTGTTAAACAGCACTTTAATAAGCAGAGATGTGATTTCAACCCAAATGTGCCAAACTGAAGTCCAACCAATCCCTTCTTTATTTCACTGCAGTTTTGTCAATATTATGAAGCCTCTTGGTCAATCATCTCTGAGAATTATATGAATGTTTATAAGAATATAAAATACATAACATTTGGAATGTTCAAAGGATGTTTTGATAAGGATCGAATAAGATTTCCTTTTAAAATCACTAATCCTGGACTTGTGAAAACCTCACACTTGATTCAGGTATATTTTTAAATAGACTTAATTAAGATATAGTTACTTCTGGTCTGTGTAAAGAATGAAAACACATTTACTTGCACTGTGTATAAAAGACATACCCATGGGGCACCTGGGTAGCTCAGATGGTTAAGCGTCTTGCATTGGGCTCCATGATGGGTGTAGGGCCTACTGAAAGAAAGGAAGGAAAGGAAAGAAGGAAAGGAAAGGAAAGGAAAGGAAAGGAAAGGAAAGGAAAGGAAAGGAAAGGAAAGGAAAGGAAAGGAAAGGAAAGGAAGGAAGAAAAGAAAGAAAGAAAGAAAGAAAGAAAGAAAGAAAGAAAGAAAGAAAGAAAGAAAGAAAGAAAGAAAGAAAGAAAGAAAGAAAGAAAAGGTATATGGGTCTGGGAAGTATATTTTATTTCTAGATACTGTTTAACTGTCAGAAAAAAGGGAACTTATCTTAGCTTGTATTACCATTTAGTACCTTCAGAATCACGTCATCTATTTCAAGAGCTATTCTGCTTTAAAACATTTCCCTGCTCACCTCTTTTGTTTAAAAAGAAGACATTCATGTATTTCTCAACTAAATGTTTCAAAAGCCTCTCTCAGAAATCAATGTGACCCAAATGAAACTTATAATTAAAATGGCTGATTTTAGATTAAAGGATATTAACCCTAACTGTCCAAGTATATTTACTTTTAAGCAAAATTTATCAGTGGAGTTGATTCTTCTCTACTCATCTTTTAGAATAATATTAAAAGAATAAGGCAGGGCACCTGGGTGACTCAGTCTGTTAAGATTCTCACAGCTTATGAGTTTGAACCCCACTTTGGGCTCTGGACTGACACCTCAGAACCTGGAGCCTGCTTGGGATTCTGTGTCTCTTTCTTTCTCTGCACCTCCCCATCACCTATCTTTCTCAAAGATAAACATCATTTTTCTAATTGAAAGAATAAGGCAATGTAATCATACAAAACTTTTAAGTGAGCAGGATTATGACTTCTAATATTAAATGAAGTAGCAACATAAGAGGTTGCTAAGTGGTCAGGGCTATAGAACTTTACAGAAATCTGGTTTATGGAGTTTACCTACAATAGCAACACAAAATGCTTTCACGTGGGTTTTGTATGAGGAAACAAATCTGTGAAAGAGAAAATCTAAAGTTCAGTATATTATGATTAGTGATGTTATAACAATTACATAGCTACCTTCAGTGGAGTTTCCCTATTTGCAAACTGTGAGACCCAAATACTTCAGCATCTTATTCATTTATTGAACATAGAAACTCTGCAGCTGTCTCTTTTGACAAAACAAATGTCATTGTTTCTAATAAATATAAGTACCAGAAATTACTGTGCATAAAGTTAAGTTTTTTCTGTTAATATCAAAGCTTTTATTTTTTTTTTAAAAAAAAGATTTGTTTATTTATTTTGAGAGAGAGAGAGAGAGCACGCATGTGTGGGAGCAGGGAAGGAGCAGACAGGGAGGAAGAGGGAGAGAATCCCAAGCAGGCTCCACACTCTTAGCGTAGCCACCTACATGGGGCTTGAACTCATGAACCCTGAGATAATGACCTGAGCTGAAATCAAAAGTCAGACACTTAATTGACTGAGCCACCCAGGAGCCCAATACCAAAGCTCCTATAGGCAAGTTTTTGACATCACTAGTATAGTAGAGGAGAGAACTTTGGACAGAATAAAATAAAAATTTTCTTTTAAAACGATATTACTATTTTATTTTAAAGAAGATATTTGGTTTCAGTTCAACTGTGGCTTCAGTCTATTATGTCTTCCAGCTAAAACCATTAAATCATTTTTTTTCACTTTACAGTTTAAGTTTGGTTGTGCAAGTATTTTAAAAACACAAGGGAAATGGAATAGAAAAAGTAAAAAGTGAAAATAGGTGAGAGTATTTCACTCTGTAGTTAATCTTAGGGTTAAAAACAAAAATGTAAGGGGACGCCTGGGTGACTCTGTAGGTTAAGTGTCTGACTTCAGCTCAGGACATGATCTCTCAGTTCATGAGTTCGAGCTCCGCGTTGAGCTCTGTAATGACAGCTCAGAGCCTGGAGCCTCTTTGGATTCTTTGTTTCCTTCTCTCTCTGTCCCTCCCCAACTCATGCTCTCTGTTTCCCAAAAATAAATAAACATCAAAAAAATTAAAAAGAAAAAAAAAAAACATAAAAGCAGCCTGTATTCCTGCAACCCGAAGACTGGATGGCCCAGAAGGATGACATATGATGACATTAGTCTACAGTGAAGGTGGGTTTGTGGGGTAAGTTAGATTTTAGTTCTAAAAAGATCTAGGTCAGGGTTATTGTGAAAGTAACTAAGTGAGAAGTATCAATCAGACAAAGAGTATTTGATAGCTAATATGGAAACAGCAAAAAATGCTAGATAAGCAGAGGAGGAAAAAACATTGTTCTTGCGCACAGTAATGGCTCAGCAGCTTTCTAGCACGCTAAAACTAGCTGTAACCACACATTTTCGTTTGCTACTCTCTATCACCCTGATGGCCAATTTATCCACAGTAGCATATTTACAGGCCTGTTTACAGAATTGAAATTCTTCACCAGAGCTGATGCTACATTGCCTTAGAGCACTATAGGATTTAATTGAACCAGCACGAAAGAACTGATGAATGGCTTTGCTTTGCAATGAAGAAAGTGGTGCAGGGCAGAATTTCAATGGCAGATTCTAGCCAGTACTTAGTGGCTGGGATACAAAATTGCCGACTATTGAAGTGTTATCTTTTCTCTTTCTCTCTAAGCTTACATGTGCCTAATTATTATTTTCTTTGCCACATCTTCTTGGTTTTTTTTCTGTTGCGTTTCCATCGGCCCTCAGCTCAAGTCTATGTGGCAGGGCCAAAACAGAGGTAATTGCAGACCTCAGTCTTTTTACTTTACTATGCCTCATTAAAATATCCTCAAAGAATAGTATTTTCAGATGGCTGCCTCTCATAGAGTTATTGAAAAAGAATGTTATTGACGCAGCTGTAACCAAAATTACGTATACCTTCTACATACCTTATCTTTGGACGGCACAGACAGCACACAATTCATTGGTGTCCTCTTACGTTCTTTTTTAATGCCTATTTCTTTTGACCATTTATTTAAATCTTTTATTCTCCTCCTTAGGTTGCTTTCTGTACTAAATATTTACTCTTCCACTGGACTTTTCCCTCTTTACCCATGCTCACAGGCACAATCCCCAGTTCCTATCCTGAAACTGTTACTTCTGTCTTGCTTCTCTGTAGAGATGCTGGCTTATTTATTCATTTATTTATTTATTTATTTTAAATTTTAGTTAACATGCAGGGCATAATTGGTATCAGGAGTAGAATTCAGAGATTCATCACTTACATGCGATACCCAGTGCTCATCACAACAAGTGCCCTCCTTAATACCTATCATCCACCCAGCCCATCACCCATCCACATCCTTCCATCAATCCTCAGACTGTTCTCTATTGTTAAGAGTTGCTTGGGGCGCCTGGGTGGCTTGGTTGGTTGAGCGGCGACTTCAGCTCAGGTCACTATCTCATGGTTCATGAGTTGGAGCCCCGCATTAGGCTCTGTGCTAACAGCTCAGAGCCTGGAGCCTGCTTCGGATTCTGTGTCTCCCTCTCTCTCTGACCCTCCCCCGTTCATGCACTGTTTCTCTGTCTCAATAATAAATAAATAAATAAATAACATTAAAAAAAAAAAAAAAGAAGAGTCACTTGTGATTTGTTTCCTTCTCTCCTCTTTTTTTCCTGCTTCCCATATGTTCAACTGTCTTGTTTCTTGAATTCTACATGTGAGTGAAATCATATGGTATTTGTCTGTATCCAACTGACTTGTTTTGCTTATAATATTCTCTAGCTCCATGCACATCATTGCAAGTGGCAAGATTTAATTCTTTTTGATGATTGAGTCATATTCACTTGTATATATATATATATATGCACACCATATCTTTTTTATCCATTCATCGGTTGATGGACATTTGGGTTCCTTCTGTTATTTGGCTATTGTTGATAGCACTGCTATAAATACCAGGTGCGTGTACTCCTTCAAATCTGTATTTTTCTATCCTTTGGGTAAATACCTAATTGCCGGATGCTAGAGTAGTTCTATTTTTAGTTTTAAGGAAACTCCATAGTATTTTCCAAAGTAGCTGCACCAGTTTGCATTCCCACCAACAGTACACGAGTGTTCCTCTTCTGCCACATCCTCAGCAACACCTGTTGTTTCTTGTGTTAATTTTAGACATTCTGACAGGTGTCAGGTGGTATCTCATCATGGTTTTGATTTTTATTTCCCTGATGCTGAGTGATATTAAGCATCTTTTCATGTGTCAGCTAGCCATCTGGATGTCTTCTTTGGAAAAGTATCTATTAAGGTCTTCTGTCCAATTCTTCATTGAGTTGTCTTTTTGATGCTGACTTTGATAAAGTCTTTATATATGTTGGATACTAACTCTTTATCAGATATGTCATTTGCAAATTTCTTCTCCCATTCCATAGGATGTCTTCTAGTTTTGTTGTAGTGGTATTTATTTAAAAATCTCATAAAATACATATTTATACAAAGTATCTCTTGAAAATCAACAATTTCCCAAACATTTGTTTCTAGTCTAGGGGTTTCAAATTTTGATCATCTTTCTTCCATTATACTCTTTCTCTTATTCAATGGAACTGTTTTCATTTTATTTCACTTGTCACCATGTAATAAAAACTAACTAGGACTTATATTTATTTTCTTTCTTTTTTTAAACATTCTAATACTAACTTGTTGCTTTTAATCTTGCCTCTTCAGATTTTGCTAAATGACCCCAAAAATGATTAGCAGAAATTATATTCCTCACTTAATTTGGTGATTACATAACTAATTCATATTTGTTTGTTTTCTTACAATTTCACTACAAGTAGAAATAGTTTTTCATTTGTTTTTTTCATTCCTCTTTCAATGGATATTGTCTTTCACTCTGTCTCTGTTCTTTGATTTTTTACTCCATTCCACCTTATTTACTCTGTTTTGAGCATGGTTTTAAATATGTCCTAATTAAGCACTGATCTCTCTGTCTCTCTCCCTCCCTCCTTCCCTCCCTCCCTTTCCTTCTCCCTCCTTCTAACTTCCCTCTGACTTTTTTCTCTTATCTTAATATTTCCTGGTCAATTAAAATTTGTTTCTACCCCTTTACTTTTATACTTGTCTCCCACCAGTTATATCTTGATTTCTCTGCCTTTTCATTTATCTGCCTTCACAAATTACTAAGACTTCAAAATTACTACCCTGAATTTTATCACACAGCTTTTATGCATCTGTTGTTTACATCCTACTTTCTGTATTTAGCACAAATATTCAATCAAGACACAGTTACTGCTGAACATGTCCTCTGGTCATTTATATGACTCAATGGTGTCACATAGACATTTTCTCTTTCACATTTATAAAGACATCCATCTAATAATTTGGTCATCTTTAGGAGCAGAGGTAAGAGTGATCAAAATGACATGTAATGCAAAATGCTCTTTCTCTTTGGCTTGGATATTATAAGAATTGCATTTGAATATTGTTTTAGCTAATGTTCAGAAACTCACTTTGTATGTAACCTTGGGAACTTCCTCATAAATTAGTCTATTTTTTTCATGGTATACTTGATTTATATCTTCCCTACAGCTTCCTTTACTTCTTACCCTATTTTTTTTTCTAGAAATGAACCAGAATATGAAGGATGCAAAGCATCAGCTTAGGGAGAGCTGACCCCCTTCAAAGTTAGGGGTGTGTGTGTGTGTGTGTGTGTGTGTGTGTGTGTGTATTTTTACAAAACATTACATTTGAAAAGAAAGAGAACAAATGAAAAAGTGAAGTATGTTTTTAACCAAGCAGGGAAATATTAATGATCACAGAGGCAAAACAGATAAGAATTCCAACATGGAAGAAATTGGGGGGAAGGCAATGCATTATAATTGAATATGCAACAATACTTTCTCTTGATAACTTCTTTCCTACCTCAAACTTGTTTGTTTTTCTTGGAATGTATTTTTATTTCTTACTTTACTTCTATGTAAAATTAAGAATCAGTACATGTTTCTCCTGAATCTTATTGCTTTTAGCAATAAGATTTTTAGCCAGGATATTTCTTGGCTAAAATATCCAGCCAGGAAAATAGAATAGTCAGTACCTATAAGATAAGAGAAAATATTAATATTGGTCTCTTCCCCTGGTTCTTGGCACAGAACTCCTAAAACTCTTATAAATTGCTAAGTGATAAGAACTCTAAAAGCATCTCTTGTTCTAATATTGGGTATTTGACCCTGTCCCCATCCTAAACCCTTGTAAACTCCTAAGTGATAAGAACATTTTGTTCTAATGACTTGGCTCTGGGTGGGCTATGGGATGGCTCCTAGAGGAAGGATGGTCACCAGAAAGACCTAGCCATGATTAGAAGCTTGGAATTTTCAGCCTTAGCCCCCATCCTCTAGAAAGCGAAAAGGGGCTCAAGATGGAATTACTAATGGGAGGGCACGTGGGTGTCTCAGTTAGTTAAGCATCCAACTTTTGATTTCTGCTTAGGTCATGATCTCGTAGTTTGTGAGTTCAAGCCCCACGTTAGGCTTTGTGGTGATAGCATGAAGCCTGGTTGGGATTCTCTCTCCCTCTTTCTCTACCCATTCCCCACTTCAAAATAAAAGAATAAATAAATAAAACTGTAAACAAAGAATTGATCATGCTTACATGAGGAAGCCTCCATAAAATCCCAATAGTGAGGGTTCAGAGAGCTTCCACCTTGGTGAACACATCCATGCTGGGAGTGTGATGCACCTCAATTCCATAGGGACAGCAGCTCCTGTGCTCGGTACCCTCCTAGGCCTCTCCCTCTGTAGCTCTTCATTAGGCTATTTATCTCCATCCTTTATTATATCTTCCTAATAAACTAGTAAACGTAAATGTTTTCCTGGCTCTATGAGCCACTCTACCAAATTCAGAGAACCTGGGAAGAAGATCGAGGGAGCCTCTGATTTATCAGTTGGTCAGAAGCAAAGGTGATAACCTGGGCTTGTGACTGGTCTGTGAAGTTTGTGTGGTCAGTGGGGTTGGGGAGGCAGGGAGGTGGGGAGGGGGCAGCTTACTGATGGGAATGAACCCTTTGCTTGCAGGATCTGGTGTTATTTCTGCATAAAAAAGTATCAGAATTGAGTTAAATTGTAGGACACCCAGCTGACAATGCTTGCTGATGTAGGAAAGAACCTCCATGCATTTAGTATCAGAAGTGAAGTGTTCTCTACGACACACAGGATGAAGGAACACATAGTAACAAAGAATTTTGTGTTTTCCCTACAAGGAAAAAAACTGAGAGTTTTGACTCTGTAGTAGACTTTTATACCAAAAGTAATAAAATGGGCCAAACTTAACTTCCAATCCCACAGCAATGTGTGTGTGTGTGTGTGTGTGTGTGTGTGTGTGTGTGTGTGTGTTTAAAGGGATGAGAAAGGGATGGCACAGATGAACCAAAAGCAGCTTTTTGAATGTAGGGTGAAGCTCCAATGGAAACTTCAGGAATGAAAGTGAAACGAAGCAACAAGCTCAAAGAAATTTGAAGGGATGTGGTGGTACCTTAAGTAAAGGATATGAAGCAGATTTCAGTTGGATACAGTGAGTGAGTTCATGGGGGGAACAGCATGTAAAGCCAAGAAAGATTTCCTAAGGTATGGTGAGAGAGCAAGTCACCTTTAATTAAGTGGAGTTAACATAGGTGAGAAGAAAATATTATAGGCAGTAATGCTACTTTGGACATTTTGTAGATCATTAAAATAATTCAATTCAACAAACATCCCATGAGGGCCTATTAAGAACTGTATTGGGTAAGGGCACAAGGATAAATGAAGCAGCTTTCCTATGCCTGAGGACTTTGTAGCTTCCTACAGGGAGCTAGACATATATGTGAATACATAACATAATTTCATAAATTCTATATTTCAGATAAGGTGCAGAGGATAATTTGGTTTGTTTCTTTTGTTTCTGTTGAGGTAAAGATGGGAGGTTTAAAGCATGAGTTAGATCTTCAAGGATGGGTTTCATTTTGGTGTTGGAGATGAAAGAAAGAGTATCCTAAGCTACGATATAGAGCACTGAGACATAAATGTTCAAGATCTAACTTGAAAAAGCATAGTACTTAACTGTCAAGTGTTAGTAAAGAGTTTGTTGCAATTATGCAGACATGATTGAAGGAGGTGATCGGGACTAGATTATTATGTGGCATATTTTATTATATACTGTCAGTCATAAAATACTAAGAAAACCTTCAGATTTCGAACATGACTTTTATCATAGGGATGCTTTAAGAAATTTATATATATAAATAAGAGAAAGTGGCTCAACAGTGTCCAAACTTGAATGGATCAAAGATACAGTTCTCAGTCTTAGACACTGATTGCTTCAAATTACTATCTTATTTAGATGTGTATAAATATGCCTGTGTGGTTCCCAGTACTAATGTATTTTCCAATTCCTGTGGGAGAATACTCTGCACAGTATTTTAATATAGTCTATATACTTTACATAGACTTTATGCAAGACAGTAAGTACAAGGAATTTTCTTTCTTTGAAAGGCAATGGATATATTTTAAATGTTAATAGAGGTTTACTTAGAAAAGCACAGATGTGTTGTGACTCCCTTCAAATTATGAAATGATATAATTTGACATAAAACTATTTTCTCTTAAAGATCAGAATAAAATCTGAAAATCCTTTGTGCATTTCTCAACCAAACTGTACATAGCAAGTGATGTGGCAAATTGAAATGCTTAATTAAAGACTTCATATATATTTGCTTGGGATGTATGTGCTTGAGAAGAAACATATGTAATAGTTCTGGTTGAATTTTCTCACATTTTTATTTCATGGTTTTTATGCAGCCTTCCCCCTGAATAAAGTACTTTCTTGTGGTTAAGCAATATAGGACAGTGTGGAGGATAAGTATCTCATCAAGATCCTGGCATGAAAAGAAGATCAAATGGGGGCAATGCCTTGAATAGAATAACTCCCAACAGATAGATATTGATTACTAGAGAGCCAATGAACAACATGCCAAACAGAATAAATAATTTCTCTTGCAGCCGTGTCATACACAAGGCTGAAATACAAAATCTGGAACAGAAGTTGCTTTAAGCCATAGAGCCTGAGCGTAGGCAGACAGCGTTTTTACTGAAGTGCTATCATTGGCCTGTTAGAAATAGAAGCTAAAGGGTAGGCCAGGCTTTGGCATATGAAGCAAGATATGAGAAGGACTAAGACAAAATCTCTTATGTGTGTGAACAACTATAACGATACGCAGCCTGGTCCTGAGAGATGTGAGAGCTGCTGTATCTGGGCCTGAGCGCTGAAGTCCTGGAGGTCGTGTGAGGTGCAGAACTGAATCCAGGAGGCACAGGCACAGGCAAGGAGGTGAAAACTCTACTAAGCCCTTTCCTCTTCCCAGAGACTCCACTTAATGTCTTCTTTGCATTTGATTTCTCTTTTTTGTTTGAAGAAAGGTTTCAGAGGCTAGTTGTTGTTTCTTGAAGAGTACTGGTTTACAAGGAACAATGCTGGGAAACCTAATTCAAATTTTTAAAATGTAAAGAGATGATGTTTTCTCATCTCTTAGGCTTACACCACTGGGACTGTAAATTCTTTGGAGGGACAAATGAAGGACCCTCGAAGGGAAAGTCATTCCTGATTTCCTTACGCTATATTTCACTTCTTAAATGTTTATAATTTTGTACAAAAGAAGAAAAAAAGCTGTTATTAACTTGTAGAGCTTCTCCACCCCTGCTCAAAGTAAAAAATGATATTCAGAATTACAGAAATAAACTTAAGGTGCTTGATATTTATTTCTTTATTCGAAAGTAAGCAATAGAATTTTGTCAGTTTCTGCCCCATGAAAACTTTCAGGATCCTCTTTGTCAATTACAATTTTTTATAGGCACACACACACACACACACTTTGCACACAAGCACAGAGACTGACAGAGAGAATAGGTGAAGTTTCAGACCACAGTCTTATAAAAAAAAATTACAGTTTTTTCCCTTCTCAAAAGACCACTTTTCAGCCATGCAGAAGGTACTAAGGAACTAAGGAAATAATGCCAGAAAAATATTTGGTCCCATGAAAAACGACTAATAATTTAAGACAGACTTCTAAATATGAAGTATGTGAAGCATAAAATATTCCACACTACTCATCTTATTCATTGAGCAAAGCTATTCTTCTGGTTTGATCTTAAATGTAGGGGAAAGGGCAGAAACCTGGAAGGAGTCACTGGGATGACATGCATTTGTTCTAAGTGCATGAGCAAGGTGGGTGGTACAGGACAGGAAGAGCTCTCTAGGGAAACAGGAAGTAGATGAGGTCTGTGCTGTACTCACCTCATCCCACAACCCCAGTCCCTCAGCAGCTGCCCTCCAGACCTAGTTTTCTGCTATAGTTTTTCAGATCTGATAAAATTATTACTATTATTAAGATACACATGGAGGAAGCCATGGGCCTTTTCCCAAAAATTTATGTGTTGACTGCATATTCAAACATTGGTGAAAAAAGGAACAGAAAACACACCTCTTCAGCACTCTAAGCCAGATAGTTCTCAACAGCCATTTCATCTAATCTTCACAGAGTTCCATGAGACATGTGTTCTTGTCTCGATTTTGCATATTAAGACTGAATCTCAGAGAAGTCTCTTGCCCAGTGCCACACAGGTAAGAAGCAGAACCTGGATTTGAGCCAGATAGAAGGTTTGTATTTTATGACACGGGGCCAATCAAAACCAAATACAACTAAAACCAAGAATAATTCTAATAACAGGTGATTCAGGTGCCAGTGGTGGCTGGTTGTAAGTGCATTTGGTGAGGCAGGTATCCCTCTCATCATGTTATATACACTCTCTCATCTCTCCACCTCATGTACCGTATCGCTCTGAAGAAGAGGTGTGTTCATAGAAGAACTGGTAGTGGGGTACAATCCTTAGAAACTATCCACTACAATTCTTCAAAGTCTCAGTACAGAGGAAAATTAAAATATGTTGTTCATGATGTTGTTTTATTCCTAAACTAAGCTGGTACATATTGATGGGTTGAAAAATTAATAATAATAATAATAATAATAACTAAACAAACAAAGGTTTAGGCCTCTACCAGGACAAGATTCTCGAATGCTTGGTGGCTCTCTCTTGTACAAAACTGAGCTGACATACTTTCATTAAATATAATAATTTCCTTAAATTAAAAAAAGTTTTATGCAGTTCCAAATTGCTTTCCTGGGTGTTTTCATCTTGAGAACAGCAGGTGAATATGAACAAGTTCAAGACAATTTTTATTTTCCAGTAAATCCCAAATGCCTTAGCTTTGCAAGCTAGTAGCATCCAAAAAACCATGCTGATCTTGGCAGGAAGGAGAGTCCTGAGAGAGACAAGGCTGAGTGAAAGAACCCAGCCCTGGGTTTTTACGAGAATTTTTAAAAGCAATCAATGTAAATATGAAAACGTTAAGGCTCATATATTCCTAACTCCAAAATTTGAAAGAATATGTACTAAACAAATTAACCTGAATTTCTTTTTAACCTAGATCAAGATGCATGCCAGAGTAAAACCATGTTGAAGTGATATAGCAACAAACACCAGGCACATGCAGTATAATGAAGAAAAAAAAAATACGGTCACTGAAATCAATATGTATATTTAAATCAGAGCCATGACTAATTGTGAAACCATAGGAATAATGCAAAACCATTCTTTACTATGATTCTGACAGCTCAATTTCTGGAATCATGCCACTTTCCTGAGAATGATTGAGGATGTGTTGCTTTGATTCTGTAACACCGAGAAAATGATCTTCCAAAAAAAATTTATTTATTTTATGCTCCTTTGGTTTTATGTTCCTAAAGGTAATTGTCACTGTGAATAACCCTTTTCCTTCATTTTGTTGTTTGCTTGTTCAATTATTTGAGTGCAAGGAAATTTCTTGTAATTACAATATAAATAATAGATTTTTAGAACAAACTTAATTTCCCACTGGAGTATTGAATGAATGATTGTTATTGCTAATTCTTGCTTCATATGTAGCTTGGAGCCTTGAAATTCTATGTTCTTGCTATAGTAGGAATAATTCCTCTATTAAAAACAACACATTACTCATAAGTGGCAGGGGAAGTCTATAGTTTACATATTTTTAAGTGCATAGCAGGCAACCATTCAAAAGAAACTCTGCCATTTGAAAAAAATGACAATGAGATAATAAAAATGAAATTTCTGTGTGGTAGAGCCATCTGGGCTCTTAGAAATAGATGTGTCTTCAATAAATTATACATTGAGTAAATAATATTCTAAGTGTCCATAAGAATCATGATAAAGCAAATTCTACACCAACAGGCAGACACAACACGGAGATATTTTGAGTGAGACAATGACTCTCCTCTTCAACCTCTACTTGGGGCATATTTCAAATTGTGAAAGAAAGGTGGGGAACTCAGCTCACAGCTCATGTTTCAAAAACTGAGTGCCAGCTCAACTTGGGGCTGATCATTACCTTTCAGATGGTTGACAGGGAAATAAGCAGTGAACATAGCAGAATGGGTTCTGAAGCCAGTGAGGTATAAGAGCTCATGGTGCTGCTCCAAATAGAAGTTCCATTTTTATCATTATCATATGTTTTTCATAAATAAATGAACCAATGAATCTTTTTTGTATAGTTCCATTATACATATTGAGAAATTTGATATTATTTACTATCCCTGCCATCTATAAGTAAAACATTAATGTTTACAAAGGGATTTTCACAGCACAGCAAAGTAAGAATATTTCAATGCAGCAAGCTACATATGAAGTAAGTCAGTAACAGCGATCATTCATTCAATGGTCCAAAGGGAAATTAGGTTTACTCTAAATTTTTTATTTATTATTATTATTATTATTTAGACCTACCTTCAAGAGAATTTCTTGGAGAAGTTGCAAAGAAAATTTATTGCATCCAAATAATTTCACAAGCAATGAGTCCACTGGAGCTTGTAGAGATAAAATAGTATATAATATTTGATTTCTGGATTTATGCTTTTTAGGCTTTTGGGACATTCATATTGATATTAGCAAATGGTTGTAGATATTCAGTTACAGAACTCAAGATTCAGTTCAACAATCAGTTAAGAAACATAAATGAATGTCGGAAATATGCCTGCATGCTGAAGGACACTGATACACTGGTGAGTTGAAGAGACCTGGAACTCTGTATAGTTCACAGTCTTAGTAGTGAAGGCAGGATAGTGAGCATAGAACTTCAGAAAAGTCCTTCAATTTTTAAAATAATTACACATTGTAACATTTCTGACAGAATTTCATGACTACTTCATTTGGGAAATACGAAAAGGCATCTATCTCTGAGGCTGTAACACTTATGGTGGGACCAGAAAGAGAGAGATGTGGATTAATAATGTTCATTTGTATGTTACATGATGAGGCCCCAAGCATAGATGGGATCACCCAATGATAATGCTCAGTGTGAAGAAAAATAAAGGGCTAATAACAGAGTCCTTGACTTATATTAGTATTACATATTAGAGAGACAGCAAGTACAGAATTAGTGGTATCACCAAATTTAACAAAAAAAAAAAAAAAGAGAGACAATGGGTTTTACAAATAGAGAATGGGAAATAATTCTAACAGCACTGAACAGATAAGCATGCAAAGGGGAGGATGGTAAAGCTGGATAGCAGTGAATTGAGGAGATGAGAAAGATAAGATGGTGAGTATAACTATTCTTTCCACAAAATTGATTCTGATGATGATGACGATGTTGTTATTGTTGTTGGTAGTAGAAGTAGTAGAAGAAGAACAAAGATTGACAAAATCTTATTATAGTGCTTAATAGAGAACAAACTCTAACTTACTTGCATTAATTTAATCCTCAAAGATGTAGTCTGTTCACACATGAGGAAATTAAGACATAAAAAGTTTAAGCAATTTGCTCAAAGCTCATAAAGCTGGTAAATGGAAGGCCAGGAATTTTATTCAGGCAGTCAGAATCCAGAGTCTACCTTCATAACCTCTATGCCAGTATAGAAAGAAATGTATGGAGTACCAGTCAATTGATTTCATAATATGTTATGCACTTCACACACAGGATCTTAATTGATATTCAAAAGAATACTACATGGAAAGTAAAACTGATATTCCTACTTTAGAGACAAGGAAACTAAAGTTTGGGAAGGCTAGATAAGTTAAATAAGCATGGAAATCGTATTAAGGTTCACCTAATTTCTTATCTATTCCTATTTACTGTGTCTTCAAACTGTGCTTTAACCCCAACTTGTTTTTGACATGTGAACAAATTCAAGTATGGCTCATATTTAAACATACACACACACACACACACACACTCCCATAATGTTTATTTTCTTTAGCATATTTACTGTTTATCTTTCCTAAGCTTTGGTTTCTTTGTATCTCACTACAAATTGCTGTAGAAGTGTAAATTACAATTCTCTGAATGGACATTAAGTCTCTCTGTACCATCATGTGTCAATTACTCTTAGAAACTGCAAGGCCACTACAGATGTGCGGTAGTTGCCATATAATCAAACATGCAAAAGTAAACCAACGTAAATGAGGTAACATATGATGAGTGACCACGTAACACATTTCTGAGCATACAACCATGAGGTACTACTCAGTGCAGTATTTTCAAATTGAATGTTAATAAAATCTTAGAGAATTCTACTCCTTCCTTATCATTTCGAAATGCAACATGATAATCAGGGAAATAGACCATAAATTTCTAAATGGAATTTGCTTTGTTCTTTGAAACCCAATCATCAGTGGTAAAATATAAGAAAAGAAACTGATATATATGGAATTTAGTTTCAATAGATGAACTGTTGGCCATTGAAAAAAATCCCCTGAAAAACTGATCAAAGCCCTAAATTCAGTGTTAGCATTGAAATAGTTTGCTTTGAATGAAATTGTTATTTGACTTTTTAAATAACCTATAAAGAAGTCTGTATTTCTAAACAGACAGCAAACAAGAGAGGCAATACAGTATGTCTGCCAAACACAAATATGCTAGTAATAGTTAATTTGTCAAATATACAGTTTGGGAAATGAAAGTCTACAAATTCAGACTCCAAGAACTCTTGATGCCCCACGTTTGTTAAGCAACTCTTCATTTTTGGTTCAGTCCCACTATTAATTTGCAAGTTAAGTATAACATAGAGTCATTACAAGGAACAGAGTGGATATTGTGGAATCTTTAACTTCTATTTTTCAGATGAACAGGGTAAAATAGTGTAGAGTCACATTTGAAAATGTCACTGAGTAGTGAGCTAGACAGCATAATCTCTTCAATCAAAGCATACTAAAATTTATTAGACCCAATAAAGGAGAAATGGCATGGGTTTTAACTTTGATTTTCTGCAGCTATACTCTCAGCTAGAAAAGCTTTTTGAGCTTCAGTTTCCCTATCAGTGAAATGGGGTAGCAGTAACCATCAGAATTGTTATAAGATTTACAATATTGATAAAAAACCTAGCATTGAGCTTTGAATATTAAATGTTCAAGGGTAGCTACTATTGTAATTTAACCTAGTAATTTAATAATTTTAATATTACAATTTTTCATTTATACATATTCTCATACTATGACATAGAACATTAGAATCCATTTTTAGCCACTGTTGAGGAGTTTGAATTGACTTTTTAAAAATAACCCTTTATATTTTGAAATAGTTTAAGACTTAGAAGAAATTGCAAAAATAATACAGTGTTCCCATGTACCCTTCAATCAGCTTCCCCAATGTAGTGCCTTACATAGTTATAGTACATTATTATGACCAGGAATTGATGTTGTTACAATATTAACAACTCAGGTACCTTTGAATTTACTTTTAACATGTATCAGCTTCTGAATTATTCTGCATAATATGATATATGCCAAATGCATGAACAACTGTATAAATCAGGTTATATTTATGTAATATATTAATATATGTAAAGCAATTATAACCAAGCCGCAGCAAATATTAAGCCTAGTTTGGAGGAATCATCTAACCAGATCAAATCATATGCATTTTAACATTATTTTGGTGTTTCCATTTAATATATGATGCTTAGTCTCAAATCTGAGCACTGTACTTACCAGCTGTATAACTTGAGTAGTTGCCCTGATTTCCTTCTACCTTATTTTCCTTATCTGTGAAAAGGAGATCATCATAGCTCACTACCATATTGCTCTGTTGGTTAAATTAATTAACATATGAATGCTGGTAATCTACCTATTGCCTTTAGGCTCCAGGTTTTACTATATCTCCTCTGCACTGTGATGCTGAGACAAGAACTCTGCAAGGTACATTTCCTGAATTTCACGCCAAAGGCCAAACACACTCATGCCTATTATGTTTCACCAATGACCATATGGTATATATTTCTCCTAGAGGTTTTATAAATTTAGAGGTATGGGAAATTACATCTCGGGAGATGTCAAGGATAGATTGAAGTATTGTTACATTTTGTTTTTGTACGTTTGGTTTGTTGGTTTTGGTGTTTTATTATTATTATTATTTTGCATCATCCTTGAAGCACTGAGTTTCCTTAACTGAGCTGGTCAGTTTGAGGAGAATGTATAGGAGCTCAGTTTTGAATGTGTTATGTTATAATATCTATTTGATTATCAATACTTGAGGACCCACAACTAAATGAGGAATAGAAGTATCAATTTCAAAACACTGACTATGAGAGTCAATTGAGGTTATAAATGAAAAGTTCCTAACCCTATGCATAGTACAAGCCTTATAAACATTAATAAAATATTACATGTATGTCTTTATATGTACAATCACACAAATACCATCTTTCACTACTCTAAATGAAATTTATGAACAATCTGCCTCTGATTAAAAACATGAAGCTCCAGTGCATTTACTTTAAAGGATCATCTCAATAGATAATCTTCTCACTATAGCGTTCTATCACAGTTCTAAATAAATAGGATATAAATAATGTAAGATATTTTACGATAAAATTAATTGATTAAACTCAAAGATTTCTCTGGGTCTTATGTGTCCCTGACAATTTAAACATACTTAGTTTAAAGTGTGTTAATCTATCCTTGACATCTCTTACTCTATAACCCATAAAAAATGCCATTGACTATGGACTCTGCCTTCAAAATATATGCAAAATATATCCAGAATCCAACTCTTCTCATCACCTCCAGTCTACTCTAGCTCAAGAGTGTCTGTTTGTTTATCTGTCTCTCTCCTAAATTATTGCCATAAGCTTCTAACTGATACCCTTGCTTCTATTCTTTTTTCTGAATGTCTACTTTCAATATAGCAGCAACTCCTTTAAAACACAAGTTTTAAAGTGCCTGGGTTGCTCAGTCGATTAAGCATCCAGCTCTTGATTTTAGCTCAGGTCATGATCTCATGGTTTGTGATTTATGAGGATAGTTTCCTGGTCTTTAAAAAAAGACAGTCCCCTTCAGCTGTAAAACTCCTCAGCTTTTAAAAATACTTAACATATCAAATATGTGAAGAGAAAGAATTTACTATGTTAAGTTTTCTAAAGTGAATGCCCTAAGGAAAAAAGAAGGAGAGGAACCTTAGTGGTTAGTCCGCTTGGATTCTGTAAGGGCTTGAGTGAAAGGTAAGTCAGGATCTTAGAGACAGATGCCTGTCTAAAGCTTAGTCAAGCTGAAGGAAGCATTAAGGCCATCTTGGTAGGGTTTACATTGTTGTTGTTTTTCTCCACCTAGAATGTATATTCTCTAAGTGCCATGTTTTGTGGGGTGTTCACCTCTGTTTAAAAAAGAAAAGTCCTGGAGAAAATTTCTCCTCCAGGATAGGCCTACGGCAATGATAAAATTTGTTCACTTTAACATGTCACAATAGTTAAAGCAAAGAAAAAAATGTGGTTATGAAAAGATATTTAGGTAAAAGACTAATGCTACAAAGGATAAAGTTAGGTTAAATTTATAATGGTTGCAGACTAGATATGCGTAAATATGAGGAGGTATGTTTTTCTCAAAATTCTTTCCAACCTGTGTGTCCCTGTTCTCTGACCTACACTTATTTCCCATCATACTGGGAATTTAAAATGAGCGTGTATTTTTTCTCTTGCTATAGTATCTTTTTGTTTATTCCTTATGTTTTACAACTATTGATGATCTAAGCACACTGATATAGTGATGGAAATGCTTTTATACATGCCAGAAGATTTTATTAGTGCAACTCATATAAACAAATGTAAACAGTACAGTTTTATTCTACATTTGGGCCCTACGCCTGGGCTATGCAGAATGTGGTAACAGAAGACAAGCAGGGGTTATTGTGAACTCTGACTTGAACTTATCTTTTAAAAAGGCCAGATATAAATATTAAGGAAATTATACAGTCCTTCAAGATTCTTTTATTACTGAATGAAAAAAGAGATATCTAAATCAACTAAGCTACACTTAGTTCAAAAGAAACTCAAGTATTACAGGAAAGAAGGAATTATATGACCCACCCAACTAGTTTGGGTTTTCTTTTGAAATCTTGGTATTTAGATTTGCATAGATTTCTGTGGTCATCTTGTTATTATCATAATATGTAGGTATTAACAAATAGGGTGCAGGGAGCCTGAGTGGCTCATTTGGTTAAGCATCTGACTTCGGCCCAGGTCATGATCTCAAACTTTGTGAGTGTGAGGCCCACGCTGTGCTATGTGCTGACAGCTCAGAGCCTGGAGCCTGCTTTGGATTCTGTGTCTTCTTCTCTCTCTGCTCAACCCCTGCTCATTTTCTCTCTCTCTCTCAATAAATAAACATTAAAAAATTAAAAAAAAAACAAAGGTAAAAATAAGCAATATTTAATAATGTATGTAGCTTCCAATTGTTCCATTTTTGAAATATAAAGGTCTATTGCAAATATTTATATTTTGACAAGCACCAACTGTCCTAGGATAATTTGGACATATATTTAGAATATATGGAAAGTGTTCACATTAACAGTACTGTACCTTTAATATGATATTTTAGAGTTTAAGGCCTGGTAGGAAAACATCATATGTATTACAATTTTGAAACAAATAACATTATTAAACCTGAACAAATATTCTTGGTGAAAGGTCCTGGTATTTTACAAAAGAGAAAAATAAGGCCCCAAAGGTTAAAGAGTTTGCTTAAGGTCACATAACAATGGGAAAGGGACTAGAATAAATGTTTTCCAATATGGTACTGGGATACTTATTGGATAAAGCTCTTGATAAGTGTTGGAGTACATACTCCTCTGACTTTAAAAAGCTCATATCAGTACTAACTTTTAATTTATTTTGTGCCCCTTATTACTTTTAAACTCTCTCTCCAGTCCTCAAAAGAGGAGCATATTTTGTTCAGAGAAATCCATTTACCATTGTCATATAATATTATCCTCATGAAGCAAAGCCATTCCTATTATTCAAATTTTCAAACGCTTATATTCTTATTAATTGATGATCTATACTCAAAAGAGCTTTTTTATTTATTTATTTATTTATTTAGAGAGCACACAATTGTGAGAGGAGGAGAGGAACAGAAGGAGAGAGAGAGAAAGAGAGAGAAAATCTTAAGTAGGCTCCATGCTCAGTGAAACACCTGATGCAGGGCTTGATCCCACAACCCTGGGACCATGACCTGAGTCAAAATCAAGACTTAGACACTCAACTCACCGGGCAACCCAGGTGCCCCTCAAAAGAGCTTTTAAATGAGAACTCCTTGAGAAAATACAGATTACAACATAATTTAACATTTCATGGAATATTCATCAGTAAAGTTGCCCCTTTCCTACTAAAAACAAAAAGAAGCTATGACTTTAATTCTGTAGTTTAGCTACAGAAATAAATTCCAAACCCATTTGAAATGCCTAATTTGAACTCCTTCATTTTCAGAAGCCTCTTAGAGAAAACCCTATGTGAATGTTATGAGGAAAACTTCAAGTCATAACAATGAAGTTCAGCAACCAAGAAGACTGCCCCCTGATGCTTTTTGATTGTGCAAGCTACTGTCTCTCTCATCTACCACATTTTAAAAGGAAAGACATATGGAATACTTGAGAAATCTATATATTCTTTCTATAAAAATTATTTTAGAAGTGATTTCTATTCTTTGTATTTTGAAAAACAAAATGATATCTAACAGGTGATAAGACATATGGAAACAAATTAAATAAAACCATTGAAACTGAATGAATTTTTTATTAGATATATAAATCTTCTGTCCTTTTATTAAGTCCTGCAAAGATTTATTAAATTTTGCTTGATTTGAGCAACATTTTGGAATTGTAATAAAAAAGATGGATGGATTTTAATCCAGTTTTCATAATGATCCAATGGGTGGGTACAACATTTTGATGTAGGGAATGTAGAGATATTATGAAAGAAGATTTATTTTTAAATTACAATTTTTGAACATTATAATAGTTTCTCCAGTACATTCAACTGCCATCAGTCATTGGGTTTTCTCCTTAATACCTTTGTAGGAATGACAATTCTTAATTCATATGAATTACAAGGGACATATTTGTAAAAAAAAATATCAAAAAACTTAAAAATCAGTGAAAACATAGCACTAGTGATATATATACAATAATAAATAAATGAATAAATAATAAATAGATAAAATGTTGGTACGTTTACTGCAATTATATTTTTGGGACAGTTCTTTGATACATTATATAATATTCTCTTTATTTCGTCCCATTTTATCCATTTTCAAGCCAAAATTAACGGTGCTTTTCATTGGTCTCTCATTTCTCTTACCTCATTAAGATTGTGTTGTGTGTGTGTGTGTGTGTGTGTGTGTGTGTGTGTGTGTGTGTGTCTGGAAAACAGTCATCTTTATAACTCAATTCTAGAAACAATAAAGGGCTGCAGTATATACCATGGGGAACAGGAAACTGTTCTGCTCATACTTTCTATTGATTACTCAAATCACTCGTGTTCCAGATTCCATCTAGAAGATTCTCCTCTACTCCCTAGTAGCTCACTAATTTAGTAATATGGACTGTACTGGTACTGTCATCCGTTTCCACCCATCTCCTTTCATTCATTCAACAAATATAAGCTGGGAGCTTCCTTCATTTCAAGCCCTGTTGAGGGTCTTACATCTACACAAGTAAACAAAGCCTACTATCTTTTCATGTCACAAAGCCTACATTTTAGAATAAAGACAAAAAACAAGTAAATATATATGTCAAGTGGTAATAAGTTCAATCACATTTACTAAAGAGGCTAAGAGAATATGGGAAATTATTACACATGATATTCAAGAAAAGCTTCTCTGATAATGTGATTTAAGTGGACACCTGTTAGAAGTGAAGTTTGAACTATGATATCAGGGAATATGCTTGGCTTATTCAAGGAAAACAAGGAGGTCAGTAATGCCAATACGAAGTGAATTAGGTGACAACAATAGAAGAAAAAGAATTCGATTATATATGTTTTTATAGGCCATAATGAGTACTCGGGTTTTCCCTCTGAGTGATATAGTAACTAGAGCATATTGAGCCATGGAATATTACATTTGGTTTTTCTGAGCCTCATCCTCAGCGCTGTTTGGAGAGCAGATTTTAGGAGTGCCCGTTTGGAAAATGGAGACTCATTAGGATACTACTGGAATTTCTAGGTAGCTAGAAATGAAGATAGTGAATTATGGTTCAGCTTGGGGTATACTTGAAACTTTGTTGACTGATTGAATGTGGCGTATGAAAGATGTCTCAAGAAAGAAAGATGGTATCTTGAGGATCACAGTAGCTTTGATGTCTGAACAACTGGAATATAAGAGTTGCTATATTTTGAGATTGGGGAGGCAGTGGAAAGAGCATATTTGGGAAGAGTATTGAGAGGTTTTCTTTGGACATACTAAAGTTGAAGTGTCTACTAGAATGCCAAGTGATTTCCAACAGGCATTTGTGTAAAAAGTCTGGAATCAAGGAAGAAGTCCCAACTGGAAATGTAAATTAGGAATCACTAGAGCACAAATGATTTTTAATGACATGAAACTACATGAAATCATCCAGATAGTCAGTACAGATAGAGAAGACATGAAAACCACATCGAAGTTTAGAGTTGGTATAAAAAAAGAGAGAGAGAGAGAGAGAGAACATGCCAGTTTTGTTTTTGGTTTTGTTTTGTTTTTTTAATGTTTATTCATTACTGAAAGACAGAAAGAGAGCATGAGCAGGGGAGGAGCAGAAAAAGAGGGAGACACAGAACCCAAAGCAGGCTCCAGGCTCCAAACTGTCAGCACAGAGCCCGACATGGGGCTCAAACCCACAAACTGCAAGATCATGACCTGAATAGAAGTTGGACACTTAACTGACTGAGCCATGCCGTTGTTTTTGTTTTTTAAGTGACTAGGAGAAGAACCAAGAGAAAACTAATTTCCTGGATAAAATAACTCATCAAATGATGGACATTTTAGTTTGGATTCCCTTGAAGGCAGAGCCTGAGGTTAGGATTAAGTAAGGGTGGTTTACTTAGGAAGTCTCATGAAGTCAGAATGAGGGAATGGCCAGAAACAACTAGGAAAGATCAACATAAAGGGACATTATTAAACTAGTCACCACTGTGGGAAAATGAGCTTCTAAGAATGAACAGATGATGGTTAAACATTTATTCACCAGACCTCATTCTCTACTGATGGAGGATTGCACCCTGGGATACTGACTCTCCTATCTTACTAGGCTATACATGTATGTAGGTTCTTATGGCTTCATGGAAAGTTCTGAGAACAAAAGTAGAAAAACAATTGGATTTTGCTTAAGGAGAAATAATTCCAGAATAAGTCTGAACTCATACAGAAAAATCCAGTGGTACTGCAGATGAAATCAGAAGTGTCCAAGGGAATTGGGCATGGGGATAGGACATGGGGCCAAAAGAAATTTACAAAGCAACTGACCCAAAGTAGCCAACATTGCTACTTTACCCCCATGCCTGCTGTGATGAATTTATGATTGGGTACATGACCCAACTTGAGTCAGAGTCTTTCTCTAATTTTCTTCAATTTAGCCTGTGGGAAATCTTCCCTTGCTCTTTGGTTGTGGATTTGTGAGGATGTAAACCCTTGACCACCAAAAGCCATTCTCCTAACATATGAGAAATTCTATGGCTGTAGAAAAAAATATCAATAACAAAGAAACAAATATGAGCTCAAGATAGCGCTAAAAGTGTTGTCTTGTGATTTATTAGCTGAGGATTTCTCATCTGCCTTTATTTAGATGCTTCATGATACTGGTTTTCTTTAGTCTCTGACCTATTTATTCTAGTGTTCTTATAATAACTCTCACTTATGATTAACTGCCTGAGCAGTGTTTCTGTGATCAACAGATCCTGACTTACACACAGATTTCTGTGATGCATTACATTAAAATTTTTTTCTACTTTCATTTTTATCTTTATCCCAATTTATTGGCTACTCATTGTTATTTAGTATCAATGTTGTGTTTAAGATTTTTGCATAAGCCATTTTAACTTATTTGTGAAATACATTCAGTTATGAATAAATTTGCAAAATTTATTTTGTAAATAAAATAAATAAAGTTGATTTACCAAATCAGCTGTTTCCTATGTGATAACAACTTTAAATTAAGATAAGACGCCACAAAGTAAAACTCACACGTTGTATTAGCTATAGCTTTATACTGAGTCAATGAAAAAAATAATTGGCTCATTCATAGGTGATGTTTCATTATAAATATGTTTTAATATTTATTTATTTATTTATTTTTGAGAGAGAGCTAGAGAGGGGAAAAAGGGGATGAGACGGAGGGAGAGGTAGAGAATCCCAAGCAAACTCCCTGCTCTCAGTGCTGAGCCTGACATGGAGCTTGATCCCATGAACCGTGAGGTCATGACTTGAGCTGAAATCAAGAGCCGGATGCTTAACTGAGCCACCCAGGCACCCCAGTGATATTTCATTATAGACTCTATATAAATGGATCATCACATAGATCATGAAATAGATCTCTTCTTGAGTGTGCATAAATGAGTTTATTCAGTGATTTGGTGATAAAATCATAACTCATAAGCACTCTCACAGATTAGACCTGAAAACTGCATAATGTTAAAGTTTCAAGTACTGGAGAAACAAGTGTGGTATAAGAGACTTTATCCTGCCATGAAAAAAAAATTTTCCCCTTGAGTAGCAAGTTAGTATAGTTGGATAAACAAATTATTTCAAAGTAATGGCTTTTGTTTTTCTAGTTAGCCAAACTAGAATTATATGATAAACAGCTTTTCAGCTAAGTTAATTTTATTCATTATTCCTTTTTTCTCAGAGTATTTATTTACCCCAGGCGACTTTGGATGAATCTAAGTGATATGCCAAGTCTTCTATGACGTTGATGTAGGTGCCTTGAAACTTAGCTGGTAAGAATGTGCTTTTCTGGCACCACACTGCCTGGGTTGGTAGTGTGGCTCCCTTACTTGTTTTCTGAGGGCAGGCTCCTTACCCTCAATGGTATTCATTTTATAGGAATGTGTATTTAAAGAGTTAACATATGTAAAGCAGTGTCTTGAATATAGTAAGGGGACAATAAAAGTTTGCTATTATGTACTAATGATGGTGATTAATGATAATGGTAATCAAGAACATTTTAATTATTGTATATCACAGTGTGCTCTGGGACTTTTATTCACTAGATTTTTGGCAAGGATTCAGCATTTCCTAAATCCTATCCTTTTCTCTCTCTTGATTTACTCCCTTATTATGCTGCATATCTTCTAGCAACTTATTAAGAAAAATATGTATGTGCGGTAAATCTTTCTGAGAATTGATATGTCTGAAATGAGTTAATCTGTCTTCTCACTTGAGTGAATGTTTACTAGTTTTAAATACCTCTATCTATGTGCGTTCTGGTGTATTGGAATTCCTGTACTAGGGTTCTCCTCTGTTCCATGAGACTGTTCACTCAAGTTCCAGTTTATCTCCCTTGTTACCAACTTTTCTGATAAAATAAAGTTGGCTCACCAAAAAGGGCAAATGCAAACTGGTGCAGCCACTCTGGAGAACAGTATGGAGATTCCTCAAAAAATTAAAAATGGAACTACCTATGGCCCAGCAATTGCACCACTAGGTACTTAACCAAAGGATACAAAATGCTGATTTGAAGGGGTACATAAACCCCAATGTTTATAGCAGCTCTATCAACAATATCCAAATTATGGAAAGAGCCCCAATATCCAGCAATTGATGAATAGATAAAGAAGACATGGTGTGTGTGTGTGTGTACACGTATATGTGTGTATGTATGTATGTGTGTATATATATACACACACACACATATATATATACCTATAACTCAGCAATCAAAAAGAATGAAATCTTGCCATTTCCAACAACATGGATAGAACTAGAATGTATTATGCTAAGCAAAATAAGTCAATCAAAGAAAGACAAATATATGATTTCACTCTTACATGGAATTTAAGAAACAAAACAGATGAACATAGGGAAAAGGGAAGGAAAATAAGACAAAAACAGAGGAAGGTAAACCATAAAAGACTCTTAATACAGAGAACAGACTGAGGGTTGCTGGAGGGGCTTGCAGAGGGAATGGGCTAAATAGGTGATGGGCATTAAGGAGGGCACTTGTTGGTATGAGCACGAACACTGGGTGTTATATGTAAGTGATGAATCACTAAATTCTACTCCTGAAACCACCATTATACTACATACGAAATAATTTGGATTAAACAAAAATAAATATAAAATAAAATTTTAAAAATAGGGGGAAGAAAAGAATAAAGTTGCCCCATGTCCAAACTTCACTTGTCACTGTTTGGAACCTATGTCAGAGAAAGAAGAACATGCAGGTATATTCAGAGAACATGTCCTCTAGCATTTATACCACAGCTGACACGTGGCATAGAAGTAGAGTTTAAATGAAGTGGCTCATGTGTTTGCCACAGTCTGCAAACCTCCCATATCTTGTACTTGGGAGTTTCTGAGGAGTGCTTTAAAATTCTCCTTTCGTTCTTGTAATACTGAAATGCACCCAAAAAAGGGAAACGGCATCTCAACTTATACTTTATCATTGCAGGGAGATTAAATTATGTTATTTCTGCAGAATTTTCAGACTGGATGTTAGACTTGGTCTAAGCATAGCACAGATAACATAATCCTCTCTATTTCAGGTAATGGTAACTTCTTTATAAAACAGTTCTTATTTCTAAAGAGAATGTGGGGTTTTCTAGATGTGAATCTAATAAAATGGTGCTGTAGTTGGGACTTATTTACTTGAAAACTGCCTCAATCTCTTGTTCAGGGATGGAGTATTTCCACCATTACTATGTATTCCATATATTAGATAATTCTTATGACATTATTCTCAATATGGGAAGTCTCCAGGGATAGTGAGACTACTTTTATAAGTAATATAGCAAGAAGAAGCAGTTCCTCAGGCTTTCAAAAATTTTTTGACCTTTGTTGATCACCTACTACAGTCAAGTCTACAAAACAATGTACAAAAATATTTGAGGAGTATCTATATGTTGATGCAAAGGAGTTCTAGAACCTTGAAGACTATTTTTGTTCAAATTCCTTGGAAGAGAAAAGATTGATTACATTTGAGTGTGACTCAAAATATGAACAATAGTACCACTGGGAGAAAATGTTGGAATGATGGTTTGGGGACACAGACACATTTTTTAATATCATTAATATGTAACACTATGTAAGTTTAAGATGTACAACAAGTTGATTTGATACATTTATGTATTGCAACGTGATTATGACTATAGCTGTTGCTCCCACCTCTTATCACATCACGTGTCAGTGTATGAAAGTGACATGCAACAAGAAAATGACAAAAAGATTTATATGCAAAGGTGATAAAAATCGCCTGAGACTATCTTAAGCTAGGCTATTTACTTAAAGATAATTATAAAATACCAATGAAAGAAATTTAAAAAAAGACATGAATAAATGTGGAAGTTTTGATTCTTGCTGAAATACTAAACATAGTAAAGATGACACCACCCCTAAGTTAATATATAGACAAGTCTATTCTAGTTAAGTCCCTGTGGGGTATTTCATAAAATTATCATTAAAGAAAGTAAACACCTTCTGGAAAAGTCAGCATAAGTGTTTTTCAAGGTACTGATCATAACCTTGCCCTTCCAAATATTTGAAGTGTATCAGAAATATCATCTATCTAACGTGCGGTATATGTAAACAGAAATGGCAATAATCTATGAGTTCCAAAAATTAGTGTCTCCAAATATAAAGTCAAAGCTTTATACGAAATTTAAATGAAGAACTAAAAGTAAATCAACAATGAGAAAGTTTCATTCAACTAATATTATAATCATCTTTAAGATTGAAGACCATGTGAAAGATATCTTCTAACACGTGTCATATATTGAGTAAATAATGATTTGTATCTTAAAAATAACATCAAAAATTTAGCAGCTGAATGGTGATACATATAATATTTTTAATAAATGGCTATACATTAGTATGTTCTGGTGAAAATACATATAATAAAATATAATGAAAACAAATTGTGAAAGGAAAGCAAGAAAATGAGAAAAATTGGTTACAAACACAGCAGAGAATAGCCATTATCCAAATGTAAAAAATGTATGCAAATGTGTTAGTATAAAGGACAAATTATATTTGAAAAGTAGAAAAAGAAGTATTTAGTGGCAATGTACTGATATTATATACTTGCATTCCTGACTATACAACTATTCTGTTAAGTTTCCTGAGTCAGAATTTGTATCATATTAGTGTTTTTATCTTCATTTAATAGAATGTTGTGTCACACTCTGTGCCCATCAGCAGAGAGCCTGATGTGGGGTTCAAACTCACAGACCATGAGATCATGACCTGAGCCGAAGTCAGATGCTGAACTTACTGAGCCACTAAGGTGCCCCATATTAAGTAATTTTTCTTTCAAAGAAAGATTCAAATAAATATTTGTTTATTCAAATGAAAAGCTGCAGACACAGGCTCAGCAGAGCAATGCAGCTCTAGGGATCTAGCTGTCCAGACCAAAGCACAATCTTACCAGACTGTGCATCCATCAAGATAAATCAACTGAAGTCATTTGTAGTCTTTAGGTTAATGTTTAATGTTCAGGGAAGAGCCAGTGGTAGGTGTATTCAGTCAGACCACATGGACTCAGAGTAGGCGAGGACTGATTCTATACAACCTCTGACTATTACTAGAACAATGAAAAGGATAATGGATAGTTCCAATAAAGGTCAAGTACAGATACTATTACTCACCTATTAAAATTATGAAAGTAAATTATATATACTTTAGTGTTGTGATGTGGAAGAATAGGTATACTTGTATGTTGGTAGTAAACTGCCTTATTGTTTTAGGAGACCAGATTTGTTATATGTAATGAGCTATAAAATCACTCACATGTTTTACTAATAAAATGCTACTTGGGGAATGTACTCCAAGAAGTTTATCCCCCAGTGCCTCTGTTCCTTATTTAATCAAAGCATTCCTAGACAAGATACTTATCATTGTGAATATTTTTTAAAAATATACTAAAATGGCCAATAAGATGTGTGAATAAGTAAATTGTGTATATTCTGCATAATATAAAATGTTGATGATTTAAACAGTGAAAGCGTCTCAAAAAACGGACTTCATTTTTGTTATTTTATTTTCTTCTTTTAAATATTTTTTTTTTCAATTACATGGGTAATACAAGGTAGTCCCCACTTCCAGGATGACCTAGTAAGCTTCTCAAAGACCAATCCCTACATAGATAAGAGCTGTAAACACTGGACAAATTATAAAACAAACAAGAAAAAAAAACTACTTGAAGGCATTAGAGAATAAACAAAAACAAGTAGATACTGAGAATACTATTGGATAAAAGGATGACAGGAATTGGGTATTTTTTTTTTTTTTTTAACTTTTATTCTGAGGGCCATTCCCTGTCTGTGCCATGTGGAATATGTAAAGCTCCAATGAGAACCTGTGGTCTTATTAGCTGAAAGAACCACAGGGAAGGATTTGGAAAAATACAACCACTAGAGTGGCAATGTTCTGGGGCAGAACGTTCTTGTTCACCTTTTCTAGCTTCTAGAGGCTGTCCGTATTCCTTGGCTTTTGCCCTTCTTTATCCATCTCTAAAGCCAGCAATACTGCATATTTCTAACCATTTTCCCCTGTAGTTAATTTACCCCTGAATTGACCTCAGCTGGGAAATTTTTTTTGCTTTTAAGGCCATATATTATTAGATTGGGCATGCCTAGATACCCCGGATACCATTCCTGGCACAAGACCCTTAATTTAATCACATCTGCAAGTTTTTTTTTTTAGAAAAAAAGTGAGAGAGTATGCGCATGAGCAGGGGAGGGGTCAGAGAGAGAGAGAGAGAGAGAGAATCTTAAGCAGGCTTCACACATGGGGCTCGATTTAACCACCATAAGATCACAACCTGAGCCAAAATCAAGATATGGATGCTCAACTGGCTGAGACACCCAGGCGCCCTTGCAAGTTTCTTAAAAAAAAAAAAAAAAAAAAAAAAAAAAAGTAAGATATCATGTCCACAGGTTCCAGGGATTTGGGCACAGATATCTTTGGGAGGCAATTATTCTGCCTACTACATCACACATGTTAGGTGCAGCTGTAAGCACGCAGCTAAGACTAAAAGGAATACACTCTAATTTGAGATTCCACCTACCACAGGGAAGATTCAGTTTTATATGTTGAGTTCAACTAAGGTAACTGGCTGCTTCAAGGAGAAAACACACATGCACGGTACTCTTCAAGGTTCAAGATAACATCTAATATTACTTGAATTATACAGAAGCTAGAAAACATGATCCACGTTTGGAGAGGAATAATCAATGGAACCAAATGTGAGATGACTCCAATGTTGGAATTAACAGACAAAGATTTTAAAGTGATTCTTATAACTATGCTCAAGGACACAAGGGAAGATGTGCAGACAAAGACTGACAAGATAGAAAATAGAGGTATAGAAATTATACAACAAAACCAAATAAAAATTCTAGAAATAAAGCATACAAATTACACATGTTCCTTTGTTAGTATTCAAAATGACAATTCTTAACTTCTTTACTCCCCTAATCTCATAAAATGACAAAAAAAGATTAAAAATTTTGTTCTGCTGCTGAAATTAGGATATGGATTTTTTCAGAAATTTCTGTAAAATATCTGTAATATATGAGGCAGAAGAGGTCAAGAAGGAGTAATGCTGAAATACCTATGATGCCATACCAGTAAAGGAATGGCTCTCAGATAAATAGGTAAGTAATTTCTCCCCAGTATAACCCAAGCTAAGGGCAGCAGTTGTTGAGAGTAAGGGATTTGGGTGGGGAGGTGTGTGACAATTTGGAGGGGAAAATTGGAGAAGAATGTTGTGTGATGTCAGCAAATGCACCTCAGGGGCTACTCATTCTCAGATTTTACTGAACCACTCAATAGATCAAGTGACGAAATAGCTGTTACAGGCTCCTAATATTGCTAGTATGAAAATGAAAGGAGGTAGGATCTCCAATTTCATCTTGTTGAAACATTCGGGGTGAAAGCCACTAAGGCAATCAACTTTTAGTATAACTCTTTCCCATGATAACTCTAGCTCTTGCTGACGGTAATCACAAAAACACCAAAGCAGAGACTATAGGTGCATGCTGGTTGTGGTGTCTGCGGGGAGAAAACTGAATGACTTTAGGAAATTCCTCAGAACCTGGCCACCAGGGGACCTGCTTAGAGCATTTGATTCCCAACTTTACTTGTTAAGGAAAAGACACTGAATGAATTGAGTTTCAGTAATAACAAGCCTCATTGCCACTCCCTGAAGATTGATGAAATGGTTTTGAAGCCCACAAAGGAAAATCAATGAAATAGTGATCTATACAAATACTAAGGGAGTCCAAAGAAGCCATCAATATGTCAATATGACCCAGTTCTCCTTAATCAGAGGTATGCACAAGAATCCCCTGAGAAGTTTTCTCAAAATATATAGACCATAGACTTCTCTGGACTTCCTGGTTCTGATTCAAGATATATCAATTATATCCAGGAACATGGATTTTTAGAAAAAAAAAAAAACCCTCAAGATATGGTTATAAAGCACAAGGTATTTTGAAAGCTATTCATATAGATGGACATAGATTATCAGTTCAAACTGATATAGACTGCAATCTAATCTATTCATATAGATTACTGATATAGATTATCATTTGCAAACACAAGCAGATAAAGAAAAATCAGAAAACTCATGAAGAGGAAAGGAGATTCAAAAGAGAAACATTAAACTTCGCCAGTACAAAAGTTGTAGTCTCCAGAGCAAGAGAGTAGATACAGAATGCAGAAAACAGGGGCACCTGGGTGGCTCAGTCAGTGAAGTGTTGGACTTTGGCTCGGGTCATGTATGATCTCACAGTTCGTGAGTTCAAGCCCCACAATGGGCTCTCGGCTATCAGCATGGGGCCCACTTAGGATCTTCTGTTTCCCTCTATTTCTGTCTCTCCCCAACATAATCTCTCTCTCTCTCTCCCTCTCTCTCTCTCTCTCTCAAGAAATAAACATTTTAACAATGCAGAAAATAATTTAATAGATCATATGTATTTTTGGTATAATTCAAAATGTCATTAATCCAGAATAGGTTACTGAGAAAAATAAACTCTTGGAGTATATTTTTGAAAAAAATCAGTATAGGAAATTATGATACTATAATGAAAAACCAGTTTAATGAAGACTGAAAGAGATAGAAAAAAAAAACTGTAGGAATAAAAATTGTCAATTCAGAAAAAAGTTAGGAAAAGGGAAATAAAAGGGAGAAAACAGAATGAATACTAAAGATTGGAAATGATAGAAGAAATAATGCCAAACATGTATAATTATAACAAATATATATAGGCTAAACACATGTTCTTTTAAAAATGTGAGTCATACTAATTAGTGCTAAAGCACTCCTCACAGCAAGACAAGGAGGAATTCTTTGTCAAGGCAAATTTCACCTACTTTGTCATTTTGTTCTGGTTCGCCCAGATGATTGAAACTCAAAGACCTTGAGAAGCAATTTGCAATAAGGGTGTGGACCCATTTGGCAATAATTGGATTTCTTAAATGCAGATAAGTAATGTTATTTTTGCCCATATATATTATTCATTGTCACTTAACCATGACAAGTATAATAACCATTTCTGACATGAAAACAAGTGACTCATACTGCATAAAGAAACATAAAAAAAGGATTTGAAAAAAGAGATAAAGATATGAATTAATGAAACAAATAATTTTGAAGTAGTCAAACTTTCTTTTACTTGTTATTTCTGTAAAATTTTATTATAGTGGATAGATTAAATAAATGAAGTAATTAATTGATAGAATACTATAAGCTTTTATTAAGATTGAGTTGTAAGTACATGTACAAACATGGAAAGATATCCATGATATACTATTGAGTATAAAACTGATTATACAGCAATAGGCACAGTGTGAATGGATTTGAAGGTATAAAATCAAAATAGTGTTATTGCTTATGGATGCAGAATATGTACAAGAACTTTTGACATTCTTTAACATATACATCTGATTGTTTTAATTTTCATGACAAGCAAGTGGCACTTTTAATAATCAGTAAATAAAAAACATTTTATCACAAAAATAGCAAAAATGAAAATAATCCATAAATTATGAGAATGCAGAGAAGCTGAATGAAATAATTACAATTTATTAATTCTCCAAAATTATAAGCACTAATAACATTTTGATGGACCATACTGTTTTAATCTCTGTGTTATTAGGGCCTAATACAAAGCCTGTTACATAGTCGATATACAACACCTATTTGTTAAATGGAAGTAAGATGATACTGGAAATGTCTACATAAAATATCATGTTGAAAAGGTTCTACATATTGCTTACAATATTTTTACTAATTACAATTATGTAGCTATATCAATACGTATTTTCTATTAAATCAATAAAGGCTAAAAGAAAATAAGGAGTAGTGAAAATATTTGGAATACCATACTAGTCTAATAAAAAAATCATTAACTATTTTTCATTTGCTGGTAGCAGTAATAAACAAGGCAATCAGATTCCTGCCTTCATGTATTCTGCCATCTTATTAGGCATGCAGTAAACAAAGAAATAATGGAGGAGATTCTTACAAATTGATGTACATTCTATAAACAATCAAAGAAAGCAATTCATTACACAGCATGTGCACTGAGAGAGGAATTTCGAGGAATCAAGTACAAAGGCATAGAGTCTGTAAAACAGTGGCATATTCAAGGAAAATCCAGTAGTAATAAACAGAGTGGGTATCAGTGCTTTGGGAGAGAGTAAAAGGAACTGAAGTTAGAGAAATAGGCAAAGACCAGGTAATCCAGAGGCTTTGCAGCCACAATAGAATGTTTGGATTTTATTCAGTGTGTAACTGGAAATCACTGAAGGATTTAGCAAGGAGTGACATGATTAAATTTACATTTTAATAAGATCAGTCTGGCTGTTCTATGGAAGAAAGGTTGAGGGGTAGAGGCAAAAGAGGAAAATGAGATTGGTTATGACAGTTCTGCCATAGTCTAAAAAAAGATGCTGGTTTGGATCAAAAGGAAGCAGTAGGGAGGGAAACACTTGGATGAATTTTAGATGAATGTGGGAGGAGGACATGGTTATCTGTTGGTTCTAGAAAGTGAGGACTGGGAGAAAACCAGCACCTTGGACCATTTGCTAAAATATAAAGGTGGGAAGAATAACATGTTCTGGTAGATGAAAACATAGTTTATTTGGAAACATTGAGTTTGTGGTCTCAATTAGACATTCAAAGGAAATGTCAGGGAGACTGTCTTAATTTCAGTGACAATGTTTGGCCCGGGGGTATAAATTTAGGAGCCATCACCATCTAAAATCATATAAATAAAAACCTACTCCTAAACACATTATGCTGGTGTTTAACATATACCTTCTTCCACACACACACACACACACACACACACACACACACACACACACAACGCCCGCCCTGGTGGTTAAGAAAGTCTCTTTAATATGTATACACATATGTATACTGTCAGTGAAGTTAAGATGCCAAATTTGAAAATTTTATTATTGGGCTCTTCTACACTGCCTCAAACATATTGGGATGACAATAAATGTTTGTTTCATGAGAAAAGGAATTAATTTTTTGTAGAAAAGTCTTTTGTAAGTCCACGTATGGTACTTTAAAAATATATTATTTTGCCATCACACAGTTAACAAATATAATTCTCTACAAATTATTTTCTGACACTTAACTGAATACTCAAGTTTACTTTATTTGACTACAATAAAATAACAAGTACTGGGGAATTTTAATGTTACACTCTATATTTGAAAAACTCAGGTAATAACATTACAGTTATGACAGTTCCCTGCTTTACACTCAGTAAAATCTATTCCTGAGAACAAAGCCCTTGGATGGGTTCATCTGTAGTCTCCTTCATGGTTTTGAAGGACATTTCCCACCTGGCTTCCCAAGAGTCAGTTCTTTATTTGGCCAGCCCACGGACACCAACACAAGTCAGCCCCATATCTCCCTCCGACACACATCACCCAACAACCTGACACTATATTTCAAATGTTGTTGTTGTTATTGATACAGTTATTGAAAACTATAGACATTAAATTAGTTTATTGGTATAGTTCCACCATTTTGCTCCAGGTCTATAAATTAAACCTATTCCACAGAAAACAATGACATAGTTAGGGATTTTGATTCTAACTATTCTCAGAAAAAGATTTATTTTTCTTATGTAATAGAAAAAGTCAATATTTGAGACAAAGTCAAACCCACATCATTTTTAGTTCAAGCAATAATACTAATACTTCCTTGACATGTTTGCTTGATGTTTATAGAAATATGCCACAATTTATGAGGAATTTTAAACTAGCTTATCTTCACTGTTTTGAGTCATCTTTTTCATTTCAGATCTGCAAACCAAAGCGCATATTCTAAATAACATGAGCCTTCCAAAATGCTTCTACTCCATTCTTAGGAATGCCAGAACTTTAGTTCCAAAGAGGAATATTTCCTTTGATTTTTATTTAATAAGACAGAAGAGAATCTTGTTACTGACAGATGTTACTATAGCAAAATTGGCAAATACTACTTTAAAAATTCATCAATGTAAACTTTGGTCATAAAGTTTGGTCATGTAAAATGTAAAGTTTGGTCATAAAGCCTCTGCTCCTTGTTGAGTCAGAAAATAATATTGACATAAATATTAATCAGCTTATCATGGAAAAGCTATCTGAATTATTCACCTGAATGTTTTAAATAATAAAATATTGTTATGGCTAAGTCACAACTGACATGTACAAGCTTTTCCATTATATTAGATTTAACTGTTAATGGGCACGATGCATTATTCAATTATAAACAATGAAGGCTAAGCTGGTAAACTATAATAAGTATAGAAGTTAATATGTTGTGACTTTTCTTTGAAATTAAAAAATATTGAATTGTTAACTGTTCCAACACTGAATAATTTCTTAACTCTCTACAGTGCTCAATGTACCTACTGCATATGTTAGTTATGTGGTTTATCTTATGGAGTTCTTTACTGAAACAATCTCAAGTGCCTATAGCTAAATTAAATTTTTCATCCTCTGATGGCATAGTCATCAATAACTGTAACCCATTGATTTTATCACCTTTTCACTTCCCTCCTAAGCCAGCTTAATTCCATAGCCAATTACTATAATAGCTCCCTTACTCCTTTACACATACTCTCTCAACTGTCTTGTCTTGTTCTCACTTTGCCACAGTTGCTTTGCCAGAGGGTAAAACTCAAGGCCCAATTTGTACCAACAGCCTCCAAGCTGAAACACACACACACACACACACACACACACACACACACACACACACAGCCATGCTGATTGCTTTGCTTTAGATTCAAGGGAAATAGCCTCAAAAAGAGGCTCTGAAGACTGCCCAGCAAACGTACTCTATTGTTCTGGTTCAATATTCTCTCATACTCATAGACAGCTACACACCTTCTGCTCTTTCTTTTAATGGCTCACACTTTCCCCACCTCATTATGATAATCTTCCAACTTTTCTGAGAATATAATCAGAAGACAATATTCTTAATTCCCACTATCATAGCTACCAACCAGCATCTGCGCCCTTTCCTTTCTGTACCATAGATGAACTGTTGTTGTTATTGTATAAGACTAACTCCTCCACTTGTGCCCTCTCACCTACTCAATAACATTGTTCAGCAATTCCTTTGTCTCATGTATTGCTGATTGCTTCTCCTCTTCATTGGGTCATTTCCATAAGGTATGTATATCCTGCAATTTCTTTCACCTTAAAAAACTATCTACTTGGGATGTCCAGGTGGGTCAGTTGGTTAAGGGTGGGACTCTTGGGTTCAGCTCAGGTCGTGATCTCCTGGTTTGTGAGGTCAAGCCTTACTTTGGGCTCTGCGCTGACAATAGGGAGCGTACTTGAAATACTCTTTCCCTCTCTCTCTGCCCCTCCTCCATTCATATACATGGTTCTCTCTCTCTCTTTCTGGTTTGCTCTCTCTCTTTCTCAATAAATAAATAAAGTTTATTTTAAAAATCTGTCCTATTTCCCATTTGACTTCAGTTTCACATCTGTGCTCCTATTTACAATAATTCTCTTAGAAAGATGAATCTATATTCACTATCTTAAAATTTTCCTCCCCTTCTCTCAAACCTATACCAGCCAAGCTTTCAATTTCACAACTCTAGAGAAAAATGTTGTTTTGTATGTCACCATCCGAAATGAGGAATCCAAAGTTACTTCCCAGTCTTCATCTGGTTTGATTCCGCAGCGTTTGACACAGATGATCAATCTGTTCCCTGAAATCTTTTCTTCACTTCCTGTAGAGAACACACACTTTCACAGGGTTTTTTGTTTTACTTCACAGACTACTTATTCACAATCTCTTTTACTGATTCCTCCTTATCTCCTCCAATCATTTCCTTTGTCATGTTTCAGGGCTCTGTCTTTGAACTTCTTCTCTTTGTGTCTTTAATGAATATAGATAAAGTAGCTTGATTGGCTTTGGACCCATTAACCACTTTAAATACCATCTGTACAGTGAAGACTCAAAAAATTATAGCTCTAACCCAGAACTTTCCTTTAAATTCCAAACCTATATGTCTATCTTTTTGCTTAGCATAACAATTAGGAAGAACAAAAGCCATTTCCAACTTAATACACCAAAACTCCAAATCTTGACATTTCCCCATATTCTGTTTCTCCTCAAGTTCTCTCCATGTAACTAAATCTTTTCTTCCAGTTGCTCAGGCTTAAAACTTTACTGTCTCCCTTTTCTTTTTTCCTACATCTAATCAGTAAACCCTGAAAGCTATTTTAAGGACAGAAAGAAGAGGTTAAATCCTCCCTATGGAAAGTCAGCAAAGAGACTTTTCCCACCCACATCACTTTTCTTAGCATTTACTTTAGGAAATCTTTAATTTTAAATACTTTTTTTGAAATGAGTATACACATTTTGAAAACTAAGTGTAGGCCTATTATCAGTTTTGTGACCCAGAAATGTCTTTCTTAAGGACCTGAGAGCCATCTCTTTGAAATGTAAACATTTCTGTGGGAAGGTAGGAACCTGTCTTCAATGAACACATTGAGTCACAAAACTACTTCCTATAATGACAAGAGAATCCTCTTTCTCGTCCAGATAAAGTGATTAACTACCAAAGATGGTCACCTCAATTACCAAGTAGGTTTAAGGTAAACTATATGTGATAAATGGTGCTGTCAAGTTCTCTTAACTTGAGGACTAGTTATTATCTTGAGATCATGTATGGAATGGGTTGTATCTTGCCTTTATATAGAAGATATATAAAAGGATATATTTCTATCTGCAATCTCTTAGTAGATTATGTGTACTGTATTCTACTTTAATACTTTTTCGATGATAAAACTTTCTCTTTTCTCTACTCCTGTGGATAGGATTTCTATATTGGGAGAAGATTTTGTTTTTCACTTTATTTCTCAACATTTTATCTTCCAAACTGACCCAGAATCTACAATTGCTCACAACCTGAACTTCTACCACCCTGGTCCAAGCTACTTGCTCATCTCATTGGAATTACTGAAATAGTCATCTAATTAGCTTTCCTCTTTCAGTCTTGGTCCCCTTAAATTGTATTGTAACACTATAGCTAGATCTATCTTTTAAATCTGAAATGAAATCACATTGTTCTCTCACACTAACTTCTTATGCAAAATTACTGTAATCTACAGAAAAATTAAAGAAACATGCACTTTGTATAAAATTAGCCTAGATTTACCAATTGTTAACTTCTTACAACATTTTATCTTTCATTATATTTTACTCTCTATATATAACATATACAATAACATACATGACTAGAATATATATATGACTAGCATTTCTCAACCAATTTATTTTTTTAAACTTTATTTATTTTGAGAGAGAGAGAGAGAATGCAAGGGGGGAGGGTGATAGAGAGAAAGACAGAGAATCCCAAACAGGCTCCCCACAATCAGTGCAGAGACCAGTGTGGGACTTGAGCTCACAAACCATGAGATCATGACTTGAGCTGAAGTTGGATGCTAACCAACTGAGCCAGTCAGGTGCCACTGAACCACTTTAAAGTAAGTTGCAGTCATCATAATTCATCCCTAAATACTGCAGCATGTGTCAATTAAGAGCAAGAACATTCTTCTACATAACCATAATACCATTCTCATGCCCAGGAAATTTAACATTGATACAATTATATTGCCTAATAGTCTGTTTTCGAACATCTCAAATTGTTCCAAAAGTTTGTTATGTTTTTAATATCTAGAATGTAATAGGAGATAATAAGATAATGCATTACACTGGAATGTAGTATATCTTTAAGAGAAAGAAAAGAGTTCCTTCTTTTTATTTGAATACTGTGAGTTTTTTTTTAATAAAATATCCCTTAATCTAGAATTGCTTGCCTATTTCCTTATGGTTAAATTAAAGTTGAATAGTTTGGCAAGAATATTAAAATAAGTAACACTGTGGATTTCTCAGTGAAAGAAGACACATCAAAAAATACATTATATGTTAGTCCCATTCTGGAAGTATATACTGAATCTACACATAGATAGTAACTTTAGGGACAGCTGGGTGGCTCAGTTGGTTAAGCATCCAACACTTGATCTCAGATCAGGTCTTGATGTCATGGTCCTGAGTTCAACCTCTGTGTTGAGCTCCATGCTAGGCATGGAGCCTACTTAAAAAAAAAAAAGTAACTTTAACTCTTTTTATAAAACAGTAATCTATTGCATATTTTGAGATATGACAAATACCCTCTAACCCTATAACTTTGTATCTAGTGGTTTCATATTTATTAATGATATATCTCTACATTTGTTATTATCATGGCAATGGCAAATGGTAATTTTCATAATGTAACATTATTCTACATTTATTAGCATAATCTGTAAACAACTGCTTTTCAACTACCTCTCTCTTTTGTTAGTAGCACTTTGGCTTTATGAATTGATGTTTTGAAAAGAACATAATGTGGGGGTGCCTGGTGGCTCTGTCTGTTAAGCACCTAACTCTTGAATTCAGCTCAGATCATGACCTCATGGTTCTGTGAGTGTAAGCCCCATTTTAGGCTCCTTTGGTATTCTCTCTTTCTCCCTCTCTCTCTGCCCCTCCCCCAACTCTCAAACTAAATAAACAAACTTAAAAATAAGAATATAATGTGTTATAATTCGTGACTGCATCAGTCAGTATCTACACAGGATTCAGGAAATACAACAGATACTTTAACAGATTTTAATATAAAGAACAATTAACCACATCAAGATGCAAGCAGGTAATTGAAAAAGCAAATAAAACAAACAAAACAAAATGCTCAGGTATCACAGAAATAGTGATAATGAAGTAACACTTAGGACCAAGAAAGAATAATGACAGTAATTAGATAAGAAAGCAGTTTGAAGGTCCAAAGTGATATGCAGAAAAGAGGTCTGTTTAGGCAATTCTTTTTAGATGATGGCTAAAAGAAACACAGAGAATGGTGGTTAAAAAAAACATATAGAACGGTGGTCCTGATGGTTTTGTTATCCCATACAGCATTATATGCTGATGCCCATTACATGGATAACATTATTTTGATAGTCTCATGAGAAGCAAGTAACAAGTGTTTTAGATGCCTTAGTGAGACAAATACAAATTAGATGGTCATAGATAAAATCACACACACACACAAGAAAACAGGATCCTTCACTACAGTGAATTTTCAGCAAGTCCAATAGTAAGAGTACCAACTTCCCTACAATTTAGGCAACAGAGTATGTTTTCTAGCTTTTGAAGTTTTAGTTCTTTGACATGTAAAAAAAGTGGTGTCTTAGAGCAGTTCTAATTTTGATTCCTTTTATTATAAGTGAATTTTGAATATCTTCATGTGTTTAGGGCCATGTTTACAGATTTTTTTTTTTGTTCTTTCATTTCAGGATTTTAGTGTTTTCATCTCAATTTTAAAGATAGTTTTTGCAGTTGTAAAAACTGTAGATGGTGCTAATTATACTAACGGAAGACAATTTGTTCTTACACATTGGCCAGATATCTAAAGGAAGAATACTTTGATCAGCTGTTCCCTTCCACATGGAAATTCTTCTAATAGTAAAACTGGGACTTCGGGAATGCTGTTTAATTCTAGGGATTTCCCATGCAGATTCCAAAAATAGTTATGTTACATATAGCTGCAAATTGATTTAGTGAGTTGTTTGCTGCAGGTATTTTTCTAGAAGATTTGGCTATTCTCTGGACGTTATCAGCAACTTTAAAAATAATGCCATATATACCTCTTTTGAATGACTCATTGCCTCTGGAGAATGCTGTGATAGTCCCATTTTATAGATGAGAAAATTGTTACTCAGAGAAGTAAATTATCTAAAGTCTCACATTAATTCACAAAACTAGAAATACAAAACAATTCTTTTCATCTGTGTTGCCAAATTTTAATGCTGCCTTAATCCTTCTACAATACCAGCTTTTAAAACTCTATGCCATTTTCAACCTCTTCCTTAAACACTCCATTTATATCATTATACATCTATCATTACTAAAATATATGGCTTCTCCTGTGGACTACCAAAGTGAAAACTGCTTAATTTTGCTCAAGTTCTGCATATTTAAGAGTATTGTCCTAGTTAACTCTTGCTAGGTTCAAATGGTTGGCCCGCTACATTGTGTGGCTTTGAAGCTTTTGCTTTAGTTATCCTCCTCATATGTGACTTCACTATAGTCTTTCCTTCACATTTACTGAGTATTGTGGCTCCAACTCATAACTGTTTTATTCATATAAAATGCTAATTGGAAAAATATGTAGTTTACAATCTACTACTTTACATTTACAGAGCACTTACTTTGTCTACCCAGTAGATTATGAAATTTTCATGGGTGCTATCTAGTCCATAACAGCCTTATGAAGTAGGTACATTTATTACTAAAGTTTTGTAAATGAGGACACTGAAGCAATAATAACCAATTTGGCCATATTACAGAAATGATGGAGCAAGGATCTGACCTGGCTTGGGGTCTTCCATTATTGCTTATACTCTACTGCTGTTACAGGAGTTTTTATCTCAATACCTGAGGTTCATCGTCTCCCTGCTTTGAAGAATGAAGAGGTGGACACAAAATAAACAGCAGGCAAAAGTTTATTAGAGTATAAGATTAGAAAGTAAAAATAACATGAAAACTTTTTTTTACAAGGAGGGAGCATTCGAAGCTGAATGCCTATGAATATAGGCAAGGGTCTTTGTTTTATAATGTTCTGGTCTGCTCTCCTTTCCCTTCCCCCTCGTTCCTTCTCTGGAGTTATCCACCTGGCTGGATAACTCTAGGTGCAAGGTCGTCCATTCCTGTGTGGCTCCACTCCATAGTGTGAGGAGTCAGACTGGTCATACTGTTCCTCCAATAAGTTTTATGGTTTACTGTTTTTAAAAAAAATTAATGTTTTTTTTAACTTATTTTTGAGAGAGCGCGCACACACACCCGTGCACACGAGTGGGGGAGGGGCAAAGAGGGAGGCACAGAATCCAAAGCAGGCTCCAGGCTCTGAGCTGTCAGCACAGAGCCCCATATGGGGCTGGAACCCATGAGCAGTGAGATCATGACCTGAGCTGAAGGTGCATGCTTAACTGAGCCACCTGGGTGTCCCTAGTTAGGTATTTTGATTGTCAAATTCCTTAAGGGAAACTGAAGGGGAGTAAGTGGTGTCTATTACAATCCTAAGAGGGACCTTATACCTCCTGAGGAGGTTTGCTGTAGTCAAACACTCCCAGCAGTGTTCCAAAATATGTATGTTTCCCCACCCAGAGACCTCAGGTCTTATCCTTTCCCTCTCTACCCATTTTATCCTATCTTTCCATATCATGCAGCCACCAATAGCACAACAGAAAGAGTAAAAGCTTCTTCAAGATAGCAAATCTATTAGGTCAACTTTTCTTTTATAGGAGAATGCAGCTGATTCTCTTCGGTCTTGGGGAATGTGTTCAACACCTGAGAGCGTAACCAGAATCTCCTTACAAAAAAACAAGTTATATAAATTTATGTGAGTTGATAAAAACTTGAGGAAAATTTGGAAAAAGTGGGTATATAACAGAGAAAATAAATAACGTTCTCATATTATTTACCTTACTCTTGGCAAGCTTTCCCATGGCAGGGGTAAATGAATTCTTATTAACAGGAATTTCTATGTTTCATCCTAAGTTCTCTTCAGTCAGAAAGAATTCTTTTCTTTACCCAGTCTAAGCACTATCCCATTTTCTGCCTCACAGAAACTGAAAATGGAAATGCAGTTTCTTCTAGAAAAACAAGAAACACGAACCTCCTTAACACACTTCCAAAAATGAGATAATTTGACTCTCATACCTCAAAAAATAAACTCAATCACAGTAATCCACTGTGCAATTCCCATTCTGAGTTTTTGTTTTTGTTTTTTTAATGTTTATTTTTGAGAGAGAGAGAGAGAACGAGAGCACATGATTGGGAGAGGGGCAGAGAGAGAAGGGGACAGAGAATCTGATGCAGGTTCTGTGCTGACAGCAGACAGCCTGATGTGGGGCACAAACTCATGAACTGTGAGATCATGACCTGAGGTGAAGGTGGACACTTAACCAACTGAGCCAGGCAAGCACCCCTGGAGTTATTCAGTCTTACTTTGTACAATGTAGTCCAGTTCAGATACAATGATCCCAGTTGATTAATTAAGTTCTTTGTCACATTCCATCAGCTTGATATGAAAAAATCATTAAGCCAGTATGTACCTTCTTTTTCCCCTAAGTTTTGTGATTCTCTGAAGACAAAGAAATAAAGAACTGATATACCTTGAACTAGCTTCTTTTTTTTTCCTCAAAATTTATATCCTGGATGTTTACTTAGATAATTGATATCAGAATTTTAGAACCAGAAACAACTCAAGAATTAATCTAACCCATATTTAAGGTGAGAACAGGTGTCTTTCTACATAGTTATGTAATGAATGGCCCTTGGAAGAGTTATAGGTATGGAAAAAAATTCTATCAGAATTCTTCTGAATTTATTAAGAACAGCACTTTTGATATCATTTATATGGCCTTCTGTCACAGAAAAATATCAACATTATATATGTGTGTGTATATATATATGTATAAATATACATACACACATACTGAAAAGTAAAAGAAGTTAAAAGTCTATCAATAAGATGATTTTTAGGGAATGAGAATTATATGTATGAATTCTGGTGGACTAGAACTATAAAAACAGGAGTTAGCTCACTTTTTTTTATAAAAGGTCACACAGTAAAATTTTCAGCTTTGTGGGCCAAATGGTCAATCTATTGTAGTGAGAAAATGGCCATAAATGATATGTAAATGAATGGGTATGGCTGTGTTCCAATTTAACTTGATTTACAAAAACAGGAGGTAGGCTATAGTTTTCTAATTTCCACTTTCGATTGATGCATGTATTCTTTTGATTGGTCAGTCATTTCTTAAATATTTAATGAGTAACTCTTTTATGCCAGTAACTGTTCTAGATATTGAAAGTAAGGCAGCAAAGACAGTAAACTACCTGTTCCATAAACTTCAGGACCTGGTAACAATACAGTATTAATTTAGTACATATTAATTAACAGTGTTTACTTAGTATATACTAATTAGTATTGTCAATTATTTAAGTATATTAATTAGTATATGCTAATTTAGTATGTACTATTTAAGTATCTTAATTTAGTATATACTAATTAGTATTGCTAATATTAATATATTATTAAATTAGTATATACTAATTAACATTGTTAATTGGAAGAGTTAAAATTAACATTGTTAATTAGTATATATTAAATTAATATAAATAGTATATACTAATTAATACAATATTATTAATTAGTATATACTAAATAATAGTAGTAAACTAATGACTGAATATTATTTTGGATGAGGCAAAAACTCCATGAAGAAAAATATAGCAGAATAAGGTGCTAGAGCTTGAAAAGGGCAAGGAAGGCCTTGCTAATTTAAAAAGCAGGGCCAAGAAATTCTCTCTGATGAGACAACGTTTGAGCATAAAACTGAATCAGGCAGATATAGGAGCCATTTTGATATCTGGAAAATTCAGTGAGCAGTCCTATGTAGGTGGCTGTTCAATTTGTCTATCCGTTTGCTTTTCCCTCTCTCTCATTATTTAGTTCTTTTAACATCTGATTCAAATATGTCCTATGCCCTGATATCTGCACATCGTTGTCATTTTATACAATCCCTTTTGATCTATTTTAACTGCTCCGAACACCTTGGTGAGGTATGGAGTCACTTGCCTGACACAGAAGGCTACTGAAACACCCTACCTTATCCCTAACATTTGTGAACTGAGACAGCAACATTGCATTTTTCCTTCTGAGCCAGAGAAAACTCTGACACCACAAAACCCCTAACCAGATGGAACTGCTACTTTGTATGCACCAAATATTTTCTTTTCAAGAAAAACATAATCACTGAACTTACTGTGACAGCCCAAAAATTTGGAGGTCATGACTGTCAAATTGTTAACCAATCAAGACAGCAATATATATAGTAACTTAAAAATTTCTGAAATAATTTCATAATCTCACTATATACAGGCTTAAATTTTATATTCTCACAAATTATATGATGGGCATACTCAGTAATATAACAGGAAGGAATTTCTACACCCTACTAGTACATATACTAAAAAAAATTTATTGAGTACTAACTATATGTCAGTCATTAAGCAAGGTGATGAGTATGTAATTGTTAGGAAGATGGTCATAGATCTTGCTTTTTATTTTCTGGGAGGGTGTAACTCTCATGGCCCTTCTAAACCTCTCAGTGCTATCTCTTGTTCATACCATTGCTGTGGTATGACTTTAAACAGGTGTGAACACTGCCTTCACTTGAACCCACCAACCCAGGCCTCTGTATCATCCCTAAAGTCCCATCCCAGGGAATGAGACTCCATAGGGATCCACCTAGACTTTCTTTATAAGCAAATCAGAAGACAAACAAATGTCATGGACTACCCTGGATCAATGAGGAAGGAGACAATGAATAAATTAATTTCTCTTTCATCCGTAGGACAGTTATGAAGTGGATTTTATAATATTTCTCATAAGCTCCAGTAGGACAGAGCACTTGTAATCAACATAAACATGTAAAGAATATTTTGGAAAGTTATGTGACCATATTGTTGAGGTAATGTACCAAGTCTATAGTGTTATGGAAAGGATTTTTAAGGAAATAGTGCTTGACCTGAGATCTGAAGAAGGCATTGAGATTAGCAAGGCAAGTGGAGGGCAAATCCAGGCAGAGGGAAGAGTATGTACAGGTACCTCAAGAATGAGAGCAGCCAGTGTGGCTGAGGTGCAGAAAGTCAGTGATTAGAAAGGGGACCAAGCCTTGCAGGCAGTGTTAGCAATACAGGATTTTGATTATTCTTTCAAGAGTCATGAATATTTGATTAAAAATTTCAAACAAAAGAGTTTTAAAGCTATTTGATTTCTTGTTTGTTTTGAGATCACTCTGCCCACCTATTTTGTCAAAGACAATAACCATAAAGTAGCAGAGACCAGTTTTAAGGCAAAGATCACCTAATCTGTCCCAAATATTAAAGTTCTTATTTGCTAACTGTTTCTACTTCCTTCTCTGCAAAATGAGGATCTTTGAAATTTTCATTTTTAAGTCAGCTGTTTTCATTCTTTATACTTCAACTCTTATCATATTATGATTTAAAATAATGATTTCCTCATTACATGCATAAACATATCAAATTAAATATTAATTTTCAGTTCTTGCCCTTTACAGACCTAGCAACTACAGACACTAATTAAGGTAGAAACTTATTTTTTTAGCCCAGGATTCCTGAATGATTCATGTAAAGTCTTTAGCCTGATAAGTGTTCATCAAATATCAGCTGTTATTAACAAATAATAGTACAAATTAATTTTTTTACAAGATTTTAAGCACGTTGAAGTTTGGGGCTACGGTCGATTCACTTTTATCTTCAGCATCTAACATAATTCCTTATATGTAGTAATCATTCAGTAGGTAAATTGAATGTGTGAGTAAGTCACTAATTGAATTCCTTCCCATTTGACTAAGAACAATCTAGTTAGACCTCAGTCAAGCAGGCAGATATTCATTCATTCACTTATTCAATTACTATCATCTTTGGGGGAGGAGTCACATCGCTCAGTCAGCCCTCACTGACAGTTTTGTAGGTAATTTGTTCCTGCAGATAAGGAAATTAAGGCCAGGAAAATAAAAGTGTATATTACTTCTTTGAGGTAACATAGATAATAATATAGAATTGGGGAATAAACAAGGCCATTAATTTGTAGACCTTTTAAGCTTCATCTTCCATCCCTCATTATGCCAAAGTAGATCCCAAATGCTCAAATACTAGCAACCTTGTTTTACTCATCATTGTCCAAACACATAAGTTCCTCCTTCTACATCACTGGTGAAGAGAGTTCCCTACTTTAGATTTAAGATCTCTGAAAACTGTTATAATGAAAATGTATGAAAAACTTGTGAACACCAGGAAAGAAGTTTTTCCACACAGACGGATGTGTGGGCACCACAGGAATTCAGAGTTGTTCACATTTAGTCTTATGGAACATGTAAGTGAGCTCAAAATCTCTTAAAATTTGAGGTTAGGCTACACAATGAAGGCTTGCTGAAGAAAACCATGTTTCAGATATTTTAGGAAATGATGACAGCCCCAGCTCTAGCTCTCTTTTTTAAAAAGTCTGGAGTGGTATCTGCAATGAACACAAATACCAAAGTTGTCATGATTTCTGTCAGTTTTGACAAAATCAAAACCTACATTAGTATGCTTCTTGATCTCACTATTTCATGCCTTGTTTCTAATGACAGAGAACTACATGCCTGAGTTCTAGATTTCCACTGGACTTTGAATCGCAGGACTTTTGCCTGTGTTTTCTGTACATGGTGCACCAAGCCCCTCATAAGAAAATAACCCACAGTCCTGAGATCCTACCTACTTAAAAATATCCTTAACCAAGAACGGTGCCATCTTGCTCTGCACATTCCCTAACCATTATGTGATTCCCATGATAAATAGATTAATCTTCCATTCCTTCACTTCTAAGCCTGACTGACTCATGAAGGTGCCTGAGTGGTTCATGTGGTTAAGTGCCGACTTCAGCTCAGGTCACATCTCAAGGTTCTCGCATTGAAGACAGCTCAGAGCCTGGAGCTGCTTTGGATTCTGTTTCCCTCACTCTCTGCCCCTCCCCCACTTGTACTCTGTTTCTCTCTGTCTCTCAAAAATTAAGCCTGGCTGACTCAGAATTTTGCCATCTTTTATTAAAGCTGCCACTACCATGTCTGACTGGATGAGACTTCCCTACAGAAAATTATAGGTTTATACGGAATTATACTGGAACCAACTGTGCCTGTAGAATAGTATATATTTTGAAGAATGATATACTGAAATGCTTGGCTACCTTCAAGGAACTCGTTTCTAGCTAGGTTAGATTTCTCCAACCCAGATATCTTAGCTCTGACATTCTCCATTACCTCTGTTTCCAAAAAACAGTGATTTTAGAACTATGACATCATCTTTCTTTCTGGGTATGCATAAATTATATTAAAATAGTCATTTTAAAACAAAAGGGTACATAAAACCCATGATTAAAATCCAAATTTTGAACACTGTAGTAAGATTCTGATTAATAGGACTGGAATGTGGCCTCGTAATCTGAATTTTTAATAAACACCCCCAAATGACTCCAACACAGGTGTTCTGAGGAACATAATTTGAGTAACACTGATCCAAATGTTATTAAGTTTATATACATATTTTTTCCAATAAACTGATTAATGGAATTGTGGTTTAATTGTAAAATATAAATTTTTACTTCAGAGGAGTTCCATTTTTAGATCCTGTAAGAAGTATGAAGAAAAACATACACTTTAACATTCTATTACAAGATGTTTTCAATTTTCCTTGTCAATTATTAGCATAAATTACAACTAGAAAATCTTTTTTTTGTTGTTCTTTCATGAAAACATGTAAAATTTAACACAAATTTATTGTGTTCCTAAGATATGTTAGCATGGTGGTGAATTCTAGACAAACCAGAAAGATGATTCCGAGAGTGCTTATTTTATCCAGACACTTCAAGTGATAGAATGGAAAACTTTGTTCCAAGTATGAAGAAATAAAGACCAAAAAAAAAAAAAAAATCCATTCTTCTTGATTCTTCAGACTATCAAGGTAATTTGAACAAATCTTCTATTTGAGATAGCTTCATGGTATTTATAAATAAAATTATAGAGTTATTATCTATCTCCATTATCTTTCAGAGGTTCACAATTCTCTAAAATAAGAATTTTATTTAAAATATGGGAAGAGAAAAATTCTGATGATTATCTTTACAAGTTCTGGGAAATTATACATTAAAGCTTTAAACAATTTGTCTGACATCTGTATTTAATTCTACTTCAGTAGTCACTGTGAGTTATTTTAATTCATTGACAGTCTTTCAAAAAGAAAACAGTTGTGATTATTAAATTTTATTTTTTTCTCACCTTCATTCAGTGGAGGAATATTTTCTGGCAATAGAAGTTTGACTGCTTACTTACCTTTCAAAATGTTTAAGTGCATAAATTTTGTTTTTTTCATTTTTTATTTTTTTAAATATAATTTGTCAAATTGGCTTCCATACAACACCCAGTGCTCATTCCAACAAGTGCCTTCTTCAATGCCCATCACCTACTTTTCCCTCTCCCCCTCAATCAGTCCTCAGTTTGTTCTCTGTATTTAAGAATCTCTTATTGTTTGCCTCCCTCTCTCTTTAACTTTTTCCCCCTTCCTTTCCCTCATGGTCTTCTGTTAAGTTTCTCAAGATCCACATAGGAGTGAAACCATATGATATCTGTGTTTCTCTGACTGACTTATTTCACTTAGCATAATACCTTTCTATAACCCTCTGCTCCTCCTCTGCTTGCACTCTATAAATGTTTATTTATTTTTGATAGAATGCAAGGAGGGGAGGGGTAAAGGGGGTGGGTACAGGATTCAAAGCATCTCTGTGCTGACAGCATTCAGCCCGATGCGGAGCTCCAACTCATAAAACCATGAGACAATGACCTGAGACAAAGTCAGGTGCTCAACTGACTGAGCTACCCAGGTGCCCCAGAAGTTTGACTATTTAGAACTCACTGCTATATAAACAGCCTGAATGAGTGCATACCTTCCATGAGCTATAAGAAACAAATACTGTGATAAATGTGGCAATGACTATGCACAATTCTTAGCATATCACTAATGTATAATAACTGCAATCACTAGTCATTCACAAAATATATATATGATTTCCAGAATAATAGATGTTTTAAAGAGATGACAGGCAGCACAAGACTTCAGAATGGTTTGATGCATTTGAAACTATCTAGAAAAGCAATGCAGATCCTTCAGGTAAAAGTAAATGTACATTTGAAATCACAAACTAAAGCTATAGAGCTGTATCCAAAGTGTGGTTACAGAATAATTTTAGACCTGTGACCAGGAAGGGGACATTACAGACTGTGTGCTCTGGACAATAAAAATTCTATATTTTTCCTTTAGTGAAAGATGAATTAACATGGCATATTTTATTTTATCCAAAACTTCCCTTTATAACTAAGAATCATCACTTTTTAAGGTTGCATGACAATAGCTGAATCACTTAGTAGTAGTTGAATTTTTCAGGCAACAAAGTTCAGTGGTGGTATGAATTGAACTATTCCTCCTCAAGTGATAGGTGAGGTCCTATCATCCCAGTACCTATGAATGTGACCTTATTTGGGAAAAGGGTCTTTATAGATGTAATACAGTTAAGATAGGATCATATTGGATTAAGGTGGACCCTAAATCCAATGACAGGTATCGTTGTAAGAAGAACATGTGAAGACAGACACACACAGGGGAGAGATGGCCCTGCCAAGATGAAGGCAGACATTGAAATGATGGCCTTATAAATTAAGGAATGTCAATCACCAGAAGCAAGGAAGATATAAGAGAAGATTCATATCTGGAGCCTTTAGGTGGAGCAAGAATGCCTTGCAAAATCTTGATTTCAAACTTCTAGTTTCTAGAATTGTGGGAGAATAAATCGCTGTTGTTTTAAGCCACTCTGTTTGTGGTAATTAGTCAAAAGAAATGAATACAGGTGGTTTCTTCCTTAACTTCACAAAAGTATTATACATTCAAGAGGGAGCATCACAATCACATTGAAATGCAAATACTGAAGAGTAAACTAGGCTTATTCATTATCAGAAGGACTTGATTCAATATGTTAGGCTCAAAGGAATTAAATACAAATTCATGCCTCAACAATATGATAATTTACCACACATCTTAGAAGTTTAATTCAATAATGACTATTCCATAGCACAAATGTTAAATACACAGATGAATTATTTTCTATATAATTATAACATTATAACTCAAGAATCTGTGTGACTCTCCTGATTACAAAATCTTTGATTTTCAATGTAACTTTAATTCTGAAACTTCTCTAATTATACTAGATAATTAATTACCATACTAGCAATGCAATTTTACTAACTCTACAAAAATTAAGTCAGTGGTTTATTATAATTATGATTATTAGTAAAATGCTTAATGATAGGATATTTTAACTATTCTTTTTACTAACAAATGATCAAAATTGACAATGAATTTTTCTCTTTAGATAAGTCTCTAAAGTTTTTAAGAAGGGTCAGAGCATGATCAATCATTTATTCTATATTTACTTTCGATTCATAAACTTTAGACAAAAGAGCACAATACTTAAATTGTATTTCATTTCAATGTATTTCATAGATAAAAATAAAAATCAATTTAAATAGCAATTAAAGAGGTCTCAAACATAATTTCAGTATTTACATATATTTTTTAATAAGTAAAACTTGAAAAATTTTTGAGGCTTGGTGATTATTAAATTGATTCTATGGTAAAATTAACTTCTTTTTTATTAGAGGTCAAAACTTAAGGTCATTATCCTAATAAAATATTATAACTTTCTTCTAAAAGAAAGGAAATGGGCCCACTGAGGACCGACAAGGGCACTCTACAAAGTCAAGGGCATTAGAATTACCAAAAAGCTAAATAATTCTTTCAAAGTATTCGTGAGAGACATTAACACTGCAAAATAATCATAAGGAATTAGTTATTTTACAGGTAACTGGAAGTTAGGTTGTCACCTCTATGATAAAGAGGAAATATGAGAAACGTATGCATCCAGGGTTTGGGAGGATTTAATTGTGGAGTAATAAAACACTTAACAGGGAAAGTGCTTTTGTTCTAACACTGTTTTTAGCAAAAAAAAAAAAAAATTATTACATTCTGACCAAAAAATATTTATAAAAACTTTTTAAAAAGATGAGAGAACATGGATATTCATGAAATAATACAAATGAATAGAGAGTAACATAGAGGATACATTATCATGAAAAAAAATTAGATGAAGCTCACAAAATATGCTGAGAATATACAGGAAATTTTTAAAGAGGAAAAAAATAACTAAGGAGATACTGAACCAGTAAGAGGACAGAACTGCTCTGATAATCATCACATTAACTGATTCTCTTCTTTGTTAGTATTTGAGAGGCAGTGTGGACATTGCACATCTGATTTTGGGAAAGTATCAAATACTTATGAACAAATGGAAACTCATGACCTTATGCTAATATCATATGAATAGTTGTTACTCAACTGGTGCCCAATGGTTCTAATAAAAATACATGATTAATATACTGTTATTTTAGCCTTATCCATTCCATTTTTTCTAGCCTCAGATGGCTATATAAAACATATTATTAAAAATCAAGTTTAGCCAAAGATAGATTGTGAGGAATAAGCTTAGGAATTCCATGAGCCTGCACTGATAGGTTAACAAGACAAAAAGAATTAGAAAGCCATAGGATGCTCACACCCAAATTTGGGTAAACAAGATTAGGTAAATAAGTATAGAGAGGGCAGGGCAAAGGCCCCAATACAAAGATATGTGAGGTAAACAAGATTAGGGATTCAGGGCAAAAACACCCCCCGCCCCCCCAATTTAGCACTATAGCATAAACCTGCTTTCACAAGAAGGAACGACCAGATGAGGTGAACAGGTAAATAGGGCTATAGGCCACTGAGGGTGAAGTTGCCCAGAGAGGAGCTAATTATATTACCAAAAGAAAGGTGCCCTGTTGACCCTGAGGTTGCATGCTCTGTCTTATCACCTATGCTAGCAAAGATAAATAGACACAGTGCCTCAGGTCTGATATTAACATCCATGTGCCTGGTGCCAGAATTTTGTTTTATAATGACCTAAACCACTAACACCATATAACTTCAAAACTAAATGGAGTTTCCCTCATGCCCATGAGTTTATGTTCACAGATTCACTGTCTCTTTGTGCACACCCATCACATTTGTAAGCCTTCGATCTTAAAAAATACAGAACAAGGACTCCTATTCAGGGCTCTTGTCTTCTTCTGGACATTTGCCATCTCTTGCATTTTAATCCTACATCTGCTCTTTTGCTGGACAAGAAAGAACGTTAGACCCAGAGTCTACGACAACACATGGGGCCAAAAATATCTAAAGGGGCCAGTGTGGAACCAAAGAAAAATTTTGACCTTTATATCCTAAAAGCTCATAGCTGTAGTTGTTTTAGGTGAGAGATTTATATGAGCCCAGACAGATATAAATGAGTCACCAAAACAGCTCATGGATGTTTGGACTACATGATTGGAAGACTACTTTTAAAATCATGTTGATGATTGTATATCTGTACTCTGAATATGACACTTTTATATTTTAGTACCTGACAGACAGCCTTAATAGTTCCTTCAGATTGATTAACATTAGACAGGTTTCTTCCTATCTACAAGCCTCTGACCTCTCTTTTAAGAATATTTACTTTTGAAAATTTTCAAGTGTAAATTCTCTCTTTGCTACTTTGAGATGTAAACCTTCTCCTACATAGCCCTTTGTCATTTTTATATCCCAAGAAAATGTCTTTTCCAAGGACTTGGGGACCATCACTTTGAAATTTAATCATCGAGAAAGTTATCTTCCAGTCTCAGTGGGAAAATAAGAGCCTAACTTCAATAAGTACCAATTAGCAAACACAGATGGCCCAATTACATTGACCAACCTCCCCATTGATGTCCTCTAGTTCCCACATTTAATTTTACCAAAATTTTAATCTTTCTCTCCTACTGTAACAGTATTGAATAAAGTTTTCCTTGCCAATTTACCTTGCCTTGGGCAATTTTTCTTTGGCAAAAATCCTAGGAACTACATATTAAGGAATCTATAAATAAATATGTACAAATACAGAAAATAAAAATATAATGGAGAAGCTACAACTGAAGGGAATGAGGGTTTGTCCCTACCTTTTGTCAACACTTCAGTTTTTTTTAGCCTATCTAACCTGAGTCAGTCCAACATTATTAGATCAATTTTGACCTGTTGCTGAACAATTTCTCATCCTCCAGTCATTAAGATCTAGTTTAGAATTGTTGTCTTAAATACAATCTCCAGACTATCTAGAAAGATCCTTGGGAAAGCATATCCCCCCAGAGCCACAGCTTGCTTTCCTAACCCACTGATTTCTTTTTATTTTTATTTTAAAGTTTATTTATTTATTTTGAGAGAGAGGAGAGAGAGAGCAAGAGCAGGGAAGGGGCAGAGAATGAGAGGGAGAGAGAGAGAATCTCAAGCAGGCTCTGCACTGTCAGTACAGAGTCCACCACGGGGCTTGAATCCATCAACTGTGAGATCATGACCTGAGTCGAAGTTAGGAGTTCGACACTCAACCAACTGAGCCACCTAGGTGCCTCTGATTTCTTTTCCAAACAAAAGACAATTTCCTTTGCGTTTTCAGTTTTGTGCTTCATTTGGGAATGATACTCTGCCTTTAAGTCTATGTCTTGCCAGCCCTCTTAAGGAAAGTGACCCCAGGCACTTTTTGGAAAATTATCACTACTGACTGATCATATAACTACAATAAAAATACTGTAAGCATATGTACTCAGTATCACCTGCGACCCAATTTTTTTAGGGTTGTATCTCATTCTCCAGATTACATTATGTGCTTTGCGACCTGTTCATCAAGATAAAAGCCTTTCTCTTTTTGTGTTAGGCCATATATTCCAATCTCCTTTCAGTTTGGTCTGATCTGTGTCTAGTTCCTGCCAATGGAATGTGAATGAAACTATGTGTAGGCCATGGCTCTTAAGATATAAGGGATATATTTACATTAGGAGTTTGTAGGTTGTGGGTGAGGCAGATCAAGTTTTTTTGTTTTTTGTTTTTTGTTGTTTGTTGTTGTTGTTGTTGTTGTTGTTTAGTTCATGGGCCATTGATCCATGAAGAATTACATTTGGACTCAATAAAAAAAAGACTCTATATAACCTTGAGACCCTGGAGTTTGAACTGAATGTAGTAAATGGAGAAGAGTTTGGGGTGTCTCCTCAGTGAAAGGATTTGAATGTGTTTTATGTGATGGATGAAGAATGCAAATGGAAAACTGGTGAGTAGGAAGGGTATATGGCTGTTAATCAAAAACTTTATTTTTCCTCCTAGGCACAGAGATATAATAATCTTCTAGTCTCCTCAGCAATTAGTTGGGGGCCACACAACTTATTTCCATGAATAAAAAGTAAATTGAAATAATGTTTATTATTTCAAAGCCAAAGCTTTTAAGGCACTGAAGTTCCCCTTTGATGCTCTTCTACTCCTTTGATTGGCTTAAATGAAAAAACAAGACTAAATTGAAAGTTCTTATTGAAGATAACGGAGTCTCCTTCAGCCTGGGTCACTGAAAGACCCTGTGAAGGAGAGATGATTCACCAATCTGTTTACCTACCCCAGGATAATACTGGGAGGGACATAAACTTCTGTTGTGTCTAAACCTTTATGTGTTTGGGAATCTCTATTACAGCAGTTAGTGTTACCACAGTGCTTCTAAGTGGAAGGTAATTTTCCTTTCTAGGGGCCATTTCACAAAATCTGGAGCCATTTTTGGTTGTCACAACTGGAAACAGGAGGGGGGTGCTGCTGGCATCTAGCGGGTAGAAGTCAAGGGTTCTAAATATCCTACTGTGCATGCAAAAGCCTCCCCCAATAAAGAGTTATCCCACCCACAATGTCAACAAAGTTAAGGCTATCCCTTATTAATATATATTATTGCTCTGTTGGTTGATGTTAATCTGTATCCAGTCCAAATATGTTATATTCATTTGGAGAAATTACTTAGACAACACTATTTGCAATAAGAAGTCTTACTGTAGACATTTTTGTACTCCTGAAAATTATTCAAACTGTGGTATATCTATAATGTTTAAGTGTCCTTAAATCTGACTTTAAGTAGATATCTATGTGCCATAGATATGGCACACACAGAATGTCATTTAAAAGGCAAGAGAATATATTAGATTAATGGAGAAGTCTCTACATACTCATTTAAAGTTGACATTAGAATAACAGTAAAAAGTTAATATTTTGTTGTCCCCAGATAAACTCTTAAAAGATTTAATCTAATTTAACAGATTAAATATACTTTCATGGCTTTTTAATACCAATTTGAAAGAATTTCTTTGAAAGGTAAGAGTAGTTTTTTCAGGCAGTTCTTTACAGAGATTATCAGAGCAATAATGTGAAAGATGGGGAAAAGAAAAGAGAAAGCATGGGGTTAATGGAGTGGGGTTTCCATCTACCAGTTTTGAAATGTAATTGACTCATAACATTGTGTAACTTTAAGTTATACAAGCCAATGCTTTGATGTATTTATATGTTACAAAATTATTACCACCATAGCATTAGCTCCTACCTCCATCCTGTCCCATAGCTACCATTTTTTTCTGTGTGTGAGAACATTTAAGATTCATAGCAGTACTCAAGCATATGATATTAAATATTAGTAGGTATAATCTCCATGCTGTACAACAGATCCCCAAATCTATTAATCCTAAAACTGGAAGTTTGTATTCTTTGTCCAATTTCTCCCCATTTTCCCCACCCATCAACCCCTCGTAACCAACACTCTACTGTTTCTTTGAGTTTGTTCTTTTTAGATTCCATATATAAGTGGTATCATATAGTGTTTGTCTTTCTATGTTTTTAATGTTGTTTTTTATTTATTTATTTCTAGGAGAGAGAGAGAGAGAGACAGCGTGAGCCGGGGAGGGTCAGAGAGAGAGGGAGTCACAGACTGAAACAGGCTCCAGGCTCTGAGCTGGCAGTCAGCACAGAGCCCGACGCGGGGCTCGAACCCACGAACCACGAGATCATGACCTAAGCGAAAGTCGGACGCTTAACCGACTAAGCCACGCAGGCGCCCCTGTCTTTCTCTGTTTTATTCCCCTTAGCATAATGCTCGTGAGTTTCATCCAGGTTGTTGAAAACAGCAGGATTTCCTTCTTTCTCAAAACTGAATAATATTCTCTTATATGCATATACCACATCATCTTTATCTAATAGATATGAGTTTAATGCAATGATTGAACATGGAAAGAACTAGCTCCAAATATGAGAAAGAAGGGAAAAATGAATTAGGAATTTATAGGTTCTGTTTGATTCATATATTGGTGCCAACCATTAAATACTAAAGACTCTCAATTTCTTTTGAAACTTTGGCTACCCAACAAATGAAGCAGAAAGACTTAGTTGAAGTAGATTTTGACAAGGGTGGGAAGATTAGGATCTACTTTCCTCTCATACTATAATGGAATTGCGGGAGCAGGGGGCTGGGAAGTGTCCCAGTCAGAACTTGAGCAATGCCTTGCCTGGGTAGGGAATGCACTGAACTACTCTGCCTTGTTCTGGAGTCCAAGGTAAGGAATAGAAAATGACATACAGATCCTTTCGAATTTTTTAAAACTAACTATCTCTCCTTCAAAGTTGAAATGAGTTCCTTGTTAACAGAAGAATCTAATAAAGTAGTAATCCTCAAATGTATTTCCGCTATAAGGTCTGTGGTCATTTTAATAGTTATTCTGTGCTAACCATAAATAAAACTATAAAGTTCCCTCCTAAGAGGGAAATTCCTCAAACAATAGCATAGGGATATTTGGTGAGCTATGAAAAACTATATTTTAATATTTTTATTATTTTAATCACTTTGTAACTATACAAAATATTAAGATAGAGTAAAAATTCCAAACTCATCAATTTTTAAAAATGTATACATCACACAATCATGATTTTATCATGTCTATTAACCTCTGACAAACAGAGAGCCTTACTAATTTAAATAGCCCAACTTTCAAAAATCGATCAATTAATTGATTAATTAATGGTCCAGCCTTGCTTTTAGCGTTTTAAAATTATAATAGCTTTTGGCTACTAGATATAGGCACATATTACTTTACTTAATCCAATTATATGAATTGAAATAGTTAATTAAAAAAAAATGTTTATTTTGAGAGAGGGAGGGAGAGGAGAGTCTCAAGCAGGTTCCATGCTGTCAGCACAGAGCCCAATGCAGGGCTTCGTCTCAGGAAGAGTGAGATCATGACCTGAGCCAAAATCAAGAGTTGGATGCTTAATTGACTGAGTCCCCCAGATGTCCCGAAATAGTTATTTTTAAAAAGATGTGTGTGAGTGTACATAGAGACTGTTGCAGAAAGCCAAAGGTATACATTATTAATTATAAAAATATAAAAACAGGAAAACCATTGCCAAGTTATTTTGATGTTTTGCCAAATAAGAGCAAAAATAAATACTTCCCAACATCCCAGTGTTATGAAATGCAACCAACTAAATAATACTGTCACTCCTATTTTTCAGTGACATGAGACACTGTGATACATTTGATATCCTTCAATAGGATGCAAGTAAAATATATATACCATTTCCATTCCAGGCCAACACATGGGTATGCATGGATGTGTGTGCTCAGGGGCAGCAGATAATGTGGCTTTTAGTCACTAGCACATGAGGAACCACCTATAAACCTGGTAGATCAGATTCTGCATCACTCTGAGATCACCCAGAGATCCTGGACTTTGATATTGGCTTGCTTATCTTCAGGAGGGGGGTTGAGTGCCTCTAATGTAAGAAAACGACTCTAAAGATAAGCGACTTGAAACATAGATGGCTGTCTGTCTCCCAGGTGTGTGAGGCCATGTAATATATCCTCACTAACAGAATACGACTTAAAGTCATGTGTACACTCAAACTCTGGCTTTTGAGGAGTAAATGGGCCTCTTCAGTATTCTTTTGCTCTCCTCAGCTTTGCTTTGACCTTTTGCATATTAGAATGTCTATGGATATTTTTAGATGTTGCAGTAATGGGAAGGAAACAACTTTTTTCACTGTTCTTCCAACTTCTCAGAAGTTCAACTAACTTCTCAGGAAGAAGATGGTTTAGAAAAAAATATAATAAAACTAATAGGCAAAAAAGTATTTTTGGAGATTGAGGGAAATGGATTTGATTGAATACCAGAAGTGTTCTCATAAATGCAAACTTTTTATAGTAATAATAATTTTAATAATATATTCATAATTTCAAATATGTTAAGCATATACCAAAGTATTTATCATCTTTCCTCAGGAAGCTCATGACTCTACTCATTACCATAGTGATAAATATTAAGAAACATAGAAAAGAGTTGAAATTTGTGACTAACATCATTATATATATATGTAACTTTTTAAAAGCTATTTTATATATAGTATCACTTCATATCTACCTTGGATAACTGACTAAGACTACAGTGTTCAGAGGAACAATAACAACAGCAAAATGCTTGGAAGCAGCATAAATTAATACATTGTGGTAATTATAGAAGAGAGTTTGCCTAAATGCTTATTTAAACATAATCTATGCTTCATGCAGACTTGGGCTCTAAATGCCAGTGAAGAGTAGACCATAATTTTTAACATCATTATATTAGATAGTCATTCAATTATTTTTTTTCATTTTTAAAATGTATTCATTTATTCTTGAGAGAGAAAGTGCATGAACAGGGGAGGGGCAGAGACAGAAAGTGAGAGAGAATCCCAAGCAGGCTCCACACTGTCAGTGTGAGCCCAACACAGGGCTCAAATTCATCAACCGTGAGATCGTGACCTGAGCCAAAATCAAGAGTCAGATGCTTAACCAACTGAGCCACCTCCGTGCCCCTAGTCATTCAATATTAAATGGTTTTCTGATAATTTTTTTGTAGAGGTCTTTTTTGATTCTTTTATAGTGTATACACTGTATTACTCTCAACTAGTAAGGGTTGCTTGAACAGTCTTGGAATGTACAGTTTGAATGCATGTTTTTAAATAATATAAGAAATCTGTTACAATCCCTTTTAAAACTCCAATGGCATTCTCAACATAACTAAAAGAAACAATTCTAAAATTTGTATGGAACTGTAAAAGACCTCAAATAGCCAAAGCAATCTTGAGAAAGAGGAACAAACAGGAGGCTTCGTGCTCCCTGATGTCAAACTATATTACAAGCTATAGTAATCAAAATAGTACTGTATTGCAATAAAAAAGACATATAGTTCATTGAAACAGAATAGAGAGCACAGAAATAAACCCATGTATATACTGTCAATGAACTTACACAAAGGCACCAAGCATATACAAAGGGAAAAGGACAATATCTTCAATAAATGATGTTGGGAAAATTGAAAAATCACATGCAGAATTAAACTGAATCACTGCCTTACACAATCTACAGACGTTAACTTAAAATGGATTAAAGACTTAAAAGTAAAACCTAAAATTATAAAACCGACAGAAGAAAACATAGGTGCTAAGTTACTTGACATTGGTCTTAGTTATAATTTTTTTTTTAATTTGATGCCAAAAGCAAAGGCAGCAAACAAATGGGACTATATGAAGCTTAAAGTGTATGCACAACAAAGGAAATCAACAAAATGAAAGAGTAACTTACTGAATGGGAAAAAATATTTGTAAACCATTTATCTGATAAGAGGTTAATATCCAAAATATAAAAGACACACACACACACACACACAACACACACACAACACACACACAACTCAATAGCAAATAAATAGAAACCAAACAAATTAAAATATAAACAGAAGTTCTGACTAGGTATTTTTCCAAAGTAGACAACATACATGAAAAGATGTTCAACACCACTGAGTATGAGGGCAATGTAAGTCAAAACCATAATGAGATATCATCTCATAGTGTTAGAACGGCTATTATCAAAAGGACAAGAAATAGCAAGTGTTGGCAAGGAAGTGGAGAAAGGGGAATCCTTGTGTGCTATTGGTGGAATGTAAATTGGTGCTGCCACTATGGCAAATGGTATAGAAACTCCTTAAAAATTTAAAAGTAGGACTACTGTAACTTTCAGTAATTCTACTTTGAGGTATTTATCCCTAGAAAACAAAAACAGCAACTCAAAAAGACATGTGAACCTCTATGTCCACTGAAGTATTATTTACAATAACCAACATATGGAAACAACCTACCTGTCCATGGATGGAGGGGTGAATGAATGAATGAATGAATGAGGAAACTGTGATGTATATACACAATGGAATATTATTGAGGTATAAGAAAGAATAAAACCTTGCTATTTGCAATAACATGGAGGGACCAAGTACTAAATGAAATAAATCAGAGAGAAAAAGGCAAATACCATACGAATTCACTTATATGTGTAATCTTAAAATCAAGCAAACAAAAAACAAGTTCATTGAAACAGTGAACAGATTGGTGGTTGCCAGAAGCAGGGGGTAGGGTGTAAGGTGGGAGAAATAGGTGTAGGAACTCAAAAGGCACAGACTTCCATTTATGAAATAAAAAAAGTCATGGGGATGTAATGTATAGCATGACAACTATAGCTAATAATACTGTATCATATGTTTGAAAATTGTTAAGAGAGTAAATCTTAAAAGTGCTCATAAGAAAAAAACTTCTGTAACTATGCATGATGAAATATGCTAACTAGACTTACTGCGGTGATCATTTTGCAAAATTAGCAAATATGGAATCATTATGTTGTACACCAGAAATGTATATGATGCTGTATGTCAACTGTACCTCAATTTTTAAAAAGTTTGCTAGAGAACTGATCCTGTAAGTATAACCAGTAGAGTATCTGTTTCTTTTGACCTACCTATGAAACTATCTACTTAATTGTCTTCATTTCTGTATATTATGCAGACATGTATATGTATAAGACATAGATTGTTAACCCTATTCTTAGCACTACAATTTTAGTAAGAAACAATCATTCTAAGTAGATGCTTTCATAGGACAGTATATTTCTGTTGAAGATTTTTCTTACTCAGATTTGTTCTACATTAAGGAAATGTTTAATAATAAAAAAGTTAACAAAGGCTAATCTAAAATATCATTGAAAATATTTATCATGAGCAAGAATAAAAATGAAAAAGTATTGATTTGGAAACTGAAAATCAAGAAAATATTACAAAGAACAGCAGGCTTGGGTGACCCTGACACTGAGATAGAAATTTGAATAAATAATACCTTGGAATGTCAGAAAAAAATTTTAACATAATGGCCTTTTAAAATGGGAATAATCCTTTTTAGATCTAAGGCTTTCAAAAGGAATCATAGCATCCTAGGCTAATTCTCTTCACATAGTTCTGCACCCTTTTTTTAAAAAAATCTTAATTGTGTGCAAGTAAGCCTTGCCTGAGAGGCCTTAGTGTACAAATTTTGCAGCTCCGGTAATGAGGCTGATTCTTTGGCTGATTCCTCTTAAAGTGTTCCCTGGGTATCATTTCAGTTAGGGTAAGTTCAATGAACCAGTGAGCCTTTTGCAACTTGTTGCGGTAAAATCAAACTGATTAACTCAGCTTTAAAAATGTCTAGTACAGCTGGCTGACTAATCTTGTCTGTTTTCTTGCTAGGTTTTTGTTGGTATTGAGAGGAATTCTCACACATCTAATTATACTTTTGTAAATGCCTAATTTATACATAAAATATACTCATATATAAAATTAGTCTTATGTAATAAAATTGAAAAAATATTTTCAATATATTTCATATATATAGCCTATACTTTGAGTTTGTTAGTGTATTTTATTTTTAAAGGTCTCAATGATCTAGTATATAGACTCAAAGCTGATCTGCAAAAAACACTTTTTACTTTATCTAGCTGCTATATTTCTGAACATGTTCAAGTTCATATGTTGATTCATTCAGTGGAAGGAGAGTCAAAGGAGGTCACCATGTTAGTCAGAAACCCACAGCACTGAAGCCAAAATAGGAAGCACAAAACTAGATTGCTTGATGCCTACATCTGGCCAATTCTGAAATCATTAGCTTTCAGTACAGAAAACAAAGCTACAGTATATCCTGGCTATCTATGCTCATTGATTTATCTATATCCTTTAGCAGCCTCAGTTTCTCTGAATTTATCAACCAAAATTCTGGCATAAAGCAAAGGAATAGATCAAAAGACTATTCCAGATAATGATATATAACAAACCACAGAAAAGGAGATTTTTTAAACCAGAAGGGTAAGATGAAAAAGTGAATGGTATTGTACAGTGCTATAAAATTGTGACAAAGAATACAAACCAATGTTCATGTCAAAGAATACTTAGATAATGTATTAAGCCTGGTTCTTTCCATAATTTTACTACAAAAGCCAATGAACAGTGTTTTTAAAGATGACCTTCGACACTTAGTAAAGCCATAAGTAAATGATGTTGTGTTTTCATTTCCAAGTTTTATTTTAAGGAAACTGTCTTTAATTTTATTTTCTTAAGCTGACACACAAATTACAGAATTTAACGCTTCTGACTCACCAATGACTCTTAGTCACAATGTAAGCAAAATCACATACATATATATGATTACTTGTCATAAATACCAATTTTTTATAGTTTATTTATTTTTGAGACAGAGAGAAACAGAGCATGAGTGGGGGAGGGTCAGAGAGAGAGGGAGACACAGAATCAAAAACAGGCTCCAAGCTCTGAATGGTCAGCAAAGAGCCTGATGCTGGGCTCGAACCCACGAACTGTGAGATCATGACCTGAGCCAAAGTCAGAAACTTAACCGACTGAGCCACCCAGGCACCCCTTAAATATCAATTTTTATTTGGGCTATAACAGAGGCATTTATAATTAATATCATGAATGAAAAGCTGCGTATCAAATAACATATATTGGAGATAAGCTTAAAACTATGCATGATAAATCACTTTTATTTAATCTTTTAAGATTTCCCTACATCATACAAAAATTAAAAAGCTAGAAATTAAGCAGAAAATGAAATTTCATAATTCAGTGAGCATGTCTTAGGGCAACTAAGTTAAAATATGTATGTATATGGAACAATATGTGTAGGGAGAAATAGAAAATTTTGTAAGGACAGCTTCAAATGAGGACTTAGAAGGAAACTAATATTCCAAAGAGAAAAATGGAAGCATTAAGACAGCAATTCCCACTGGGATGATGTTGGCTAGAGTACATTAAATAAGACAATAAAGTTAAAGAAGCTCTTGTAAAGTTCTCAGACAAGGATAAATGTGTTTATCAGTGGTCAGCAATGAACTTTGATGAGTCTGGAATGAGCTGAGAAATCATGTATAAAACATTAGGATCAACAATGCAGGATACTAGATTCTGGTGTTCTTTCACAGTTATATTGAAACATTCCTTGAATATGCTGAACAAATCTATTAATCATTGCTGCTGAGATGGCCATTCTACCAGATATGTGGAAGCCTGAATGACTTCTTTCTTTATCCTATGAAAGTAGAATTATTACCAGTAAACCAACCAATTTTTTAAATTTCCCTTTAATATATGGTAGAAATTTATTAAAATACAAACTCAGAGTTTTTGCATTATTCTCAATAGATACAAAAAATGTCAATTTAAGTATATTTACTAGACATCCACTCTAAAGAATTCTCCTATGGAATAAATGGATGTGAAAGTGCTTTTCAAATGCAAAATGTTATTTAGGTTTTAGTTATGAATTTAATAAAGCTTCAATGGCCACCAACCACTGGAGATTGGGAAGCATGTTTGAACACAGGTAAATACAGCACAGTCTGTACTGTCAAAAGCCTAAATAATCAGAGACATACAAGTAAGTTGACAAGTGAGTTCTTATAAAAAGTGTTGTGAGCGAAGTGTGCAAAACTTTCTTTCGGGATAGAAGGTGTCTTCATTGGGCCTAGAGTGAGGGAAAGCTTCTTTAGAGAGACGGGGGAGCAGGGTTTACCAATACCCAAATTTCTGACCTTAATTTTTCCATGTCATAGTGATATTTATTTAACGATGACTATGGGGGCCTGTTGCTTCAATTATAATTTTATTTTATCTTTTTAAAAGGAAGAAGATTTATAGACTCATTAAAATGCTACATGGGTGAGATGGCACTTGCAGCCAGATGGTATATGAATTGAGAGAGTCAGCAACTGTAGGAAATATCTATGCTGCCTTATCTGGGACCTCTTCAGATTTCAGCTTCACTTATAACCTTAGATTTTGCAACTTTGCCTACTACAACCAGAATTCCATTCCACAGTTAACCCTTCCATACCATACACACCACTTAATGATGAGATATCCCTTTAAAGGAAATCTTGTAATTAACATGACTCTTTAGTTTGCCTACAGGAAAAATAGCCAATGATGTCTTAACAAAAAATATTAATAACACCTCACTTTATCCTCAGGAATATCCTGGCTTCATCAAAAATGTTCTGTGGTCACTCTATGTAAAATTATCTCTAATTCCTGCCCTTCATATAGTCTCCAAGATTCTTGAAAAAATGCATCATCATAATCTCCTATTTTTGCTCTGTCATGCTGGTCAACTCCCAGAACCAGTTGTTTTGAGGTTTGACATTGGTATTTTGTTCTATTCTAATTTAATGCCCAATCTCCACAATAGTCATAAATAATATAATATGCTAACAGCATTTGGTTTTGCCTTAGGATAACAAGCCAGTGAACTGTTTACAAGTAGTAAAAATAGATTTTACAATGATGATATGGTTTAATCCTCCAGTTATATGAATTAAAAATGACACAACATTATCATTTAGGCTGTTACAAAGAATTTAGTGTTATGCCTGAAAAGGGTGGAATTGCAGTCTTTTCCTCATAACACTGTCATAAACTACATTTTAGTACCAAATTTTTATGTACATAACTGCAAGAGAGAAATAAGGTACTAAAAGATGAGATTGAGAGTTACTAAGATGAACAAAAAGGAGAAAGGGCCATGGAGATTTTATATAAAATATGTAATAATATACAATATTTTATATTAATATATTTATATTTAAAATTATGTATAATATTTATATAATAGTCATTAAAATATGAATATATACATATTGCATAATCAGCTTATTTCATAATCTCAATTTAGTCATGTAATTTCTGGTTCTTAGTATTTTACATGTACTAGTACATTTTTTCCTCTCCAAAAGTCTAAATAGTGGGCCAATGTAATCATACAAATGTGTGCTCTACATTTCTTTAAGGTAAAAATACATTCAATTCTGTTTTTATTCTATCAGTTATAAGTTGTGGTTTTCAATGAATTTTGTCTGTTTTCTTCAAACTATCCAGTTTAGTGCCAATTTTCTTTCATTTTAGACATATTATCATAGTGGTTTCCCATTTGTTTAATTGTCATCATTCACTATGTATATAAAATTTATTTTTGAAACTTTATTTTTTGAGAGTAGTTTTAAGTACACAGAAAAGTGAAGGAAAAGTACAAAGATTTCCCATATACCTGCTGTTCTCAAAAACGCATAACCTTCCCCATTATCAACATTCTCCACCATACTGGTCCACTGATTACATTTGATGAACCTACCATGCACATCATAATTACCTAAAGTCCATAGTTTATGTTAGGTTTACCCTTGGTGTTGTACATTCTGTGGGTATGGACTAATGTATAATGATAATGTCTCCATCATTATAAGGTCATGCAGAGTAGTTTCACTGCCTTAAGAATCATCCATTTTCCACCTATTCATCCTTCTTACTCCCCATCCCCTGAAACGGACTGATCTTTTTACTACCTCCAGAGTTTTGCCTTTTCCTGCATGTCAAAAGTTGGAATCAATCTTTTTACATTGACATCTATTGCTTTAAGATTTCTCCACATGTCTTGAAAGCTCATTTTTATTGCTGAATAATATTCCACTGTCTGGAGGTAGTATTGTTTATTTTTGCACTCGTCTACTGAAAGACATCTTTGTTGCTTCAAGTTTTGGGAAATATGAATAAAGCTGCTATAAACCTTCATGTGCAGATTTTTTTGTGGACACAAATGTTCCAATCTTTTGGGTAAATACCAAAGAGAGCAATTACTGAATCACTAGGCAAGGGTATGTTTACTTTTTAAAGAAACCACCAAACTGTCTTCCCAAGTGGTTATATCATTTCTCATTCCCACCAACAGTGAATCAGAGCTTCTTTGCTCTACATCTTCGCCAGCATTTGTTGTCATTTCACTGGTGACATTTGATGTGGAGTATCTTTTCATATGCTTATGTGCCATATATACAGCTTTTTTGGTGAGGTTTCTGTGAAGATATTTAGGCCATTATTTAAATGGATTGTTTACTCAGTGCTGAGTTTTAAGTTCTTTCTATATTTTGTCTGATGGTCCTTAATCAGATGAGTCTTTTGCAAACATTTTCCCCAGTTTGTGGCTTGTCTTCTTGTTCTTTTGATACTGTCTTTCACAGAGTGTAAGTATTTAATTTTAGGGAAGTCCAGTTTATCAATAATTTCTTCCGTGTATTGTGCCTTTGGTATTATATCTTAAAAGTCATCACCACACCCCAGGTCATCTATGAGTTTTTCTCATATATCATCATCCAGGAGCTTTATAGTTTTGTGTTTTATAATTATGTCTGTGATAAATTTTGAGGCAACTTCTGTGAAGAGATTAAGGTCAATGTGTAATTTTTGGCAGGTAGACGTCCAGTTGTTCCAGTATGATTTGCTGAAAAGACTATCTTTTCTCCATTACACTACCTTTGTTCCTTTGTAAAAGATCAGTTGCTTATATTTCTGTGGGTTTATTTCTAGACTCTCCATTCTATTCCATTGCTCTATTTGTGTACTTTTTTTGACAATATCACAGTCTTGATTGCTGTACCTCTATAGTAAGTCTTAAAGTAAGGTAATGTAAGTCCTCTAACTTTGTTCTCCTTCAACATTGTTTTAGCTTTGTTGAGTCTTTTGCTTCTCCATATACATTTTAAAATCAGTTTGCCAATGTAAGATTGTCATGGTGACACTATTGGAGTCTGCCAATCCATGAACATGGAATAGTTCTCTGATTATTTTGTTGTTTGATTTTGTTCATCAGAGATTTGTAATTTTCCTTATATTGTTCTTACACATATTTTGTTAGATTATTACATAAGTATTTCACTTCAGGGAGTGAGTATGTCTATATTGTATTTTTAATTTCAAATTCTATTTGTTCATTTCTGACATATAGGGAAGAAATTTACTTTTGGATGTTAACCTTATATCCCGCCACCTTGCTTATTAGTTCTAGGAAGTTGTATTGTGGATTCTTTCAGACATTCTACATAGATAATTAAACCACTTGTGAAGGGAGAAAGTTTTATTTCTTCCTTCCCAGTCTGTATGTCTTGTGTTTTCTTTTTCTTTTACTTTTCTTTTCTCTTCTCTTCTCTCACATGAAAGAAAGTTTCAATGTTGAAAAGTAGTGTTGAGGGTGGATACCCTTGGTCTGCAACAATCTTAGTGGAAAAGTTTCAAGTTTATTACTATTAAGTATGATATTAGCTATAGAAGTTTTGTAGTTCTTGATAATGTAATATCCTCTCTTGGTTCTGATTAACTTGTAAGAGGCTTTCCATTTTTATTAATCTGCTTAAAGAAACAACTTCTGTCTCTGTTGATTCTCTTAATCATATAGTTGAGTTTTATCTTCATATTTGGTTTTAATTTTTATCTGTATTATTTCTTGTTTTTACTTCCTTTGGTTTAAATTTGATTTTTATTTTACTATCTTAATTTTGAATTTATATCTTTGATTTTTAACCTTTTTAATGTATAAATTTAAAGTAAATTTCCCTCTGAGCACTGCTTCACCTGCTTCCCTACAAATGGAGTAATATTCTTGTGTTATGAAAGTTAACTTCAGAAAATCTGGAATTGACCTGAGCTGTTCTACTGAAGTGATATATGTATTTAAATGACACTGACCACTGATCAAGGCATGAAATATACTGATTAATAGTGTTTCTTTGTAATCATGTGTCCAAAGTGAGTTTGGGAATCCTTTGTACCAGTTTGCTAGCACTGTTTATTTGTAACTGTGAGATTGATTATTTGCACCCAGCCTTGGTTAAAAAATTTTGGAATGCTTTGCCATTGAGGATGTTTATGTAGCAAGAAAATGGCTATACAACCAGAGGAAGGTAAGAAGCCATGACCCAGACTCACTTTGGGCTCCTTGGTTCAGTGTATTCCATGTGTATGCCAGTGGTTCCAAATCTGAGAGAGATGAAGCTCAATTAGGACCCTAATTGAAGGGCCTATTTAAAACACAAAATGAAGCAAAAACAAGCCTTAGCTTGCCTCAGCTGCTAAGAGAAGCAATGGGAATGCTGACATCTGTCTTATACCAAATGGGAGGGAAGGGTGCAGGATACCTGATGTGAGAGTATCTGCTGGAATTAGACTGTAAATGGAGAGGGAGATGGAATAAGAAAAGAAAAAAATGCTACTCTAATAGGAACACACTTGTGTGGGTGCCTCCATTGGTATAAGAATTTGTGTATGCTGTGTACATGCAATCAGCAATGCCCTAACAGGCTGCCAATGCTCTGGGAGGGAGAGTAGCACGGAAAAATAAAAAATAAAATCTGGATTTCTTGAATGTTGTACTGATTTTCATTTTTTATGTAAGATGGAGATGCTTTGAACTGCAAAGTAGTGCATGGGTGAGGGTTTGCAGCAAAAGAAGTAGTTGATGCCAGATAACCCAGCTGCTTCCTTGAGCACTGCCTAGGCTACTTTCTGGGTTCAGGTGGTAGTGCTGACACCATCTGTAAGCGTCACTTGCAGCAGGTGTGAAAGAAGCAAGAAAGGCAGGGCTCCTCAGGCTAATCTCCAGGATAATTGGAGATTGTGCCACACAAATACCCATGGTTTAATGCTATGAATTTATCTATTTTAGATATCTCATATAAGTAGAATCAAGCAATATTTATCATTTGGTGACTAGCTTATTTCACTTAGCATACTGGCCTCAAGTTTCATCTATGTGCTGCACATCATAAAAATTTCCTTCTTTATATGGCTGAATAGTATTCCAGTGTGTGTGTTATACACACACACACACGCACACACACTCACACACATATGACATTATCACATTTTCTTTATCCATTCATCCATTGAAGGACACTTAGGTTGTTACCATATCTTGGCTATTGTAAATAATGCAGCAATGAACACAGGAGTACAGATATCTCTTTGAAATACTGATTTCATTTCATTTGGATATAAACCCAGAAGTGAGATTACTGAATCACATGGTAATTCTATTTTTAATTTTTTAGGAAACTCAATACTATTTTCTATAATGGCTGTACCCAAACCTTATCATTATTTATTTAAAAAGACATATGCTAGGTTATATGTTGTATCTGTCAATATCTAACTCCAGAAAGTAGATATGTATGTAATGAGGCATAAAACCCTATTGTTCTTGGTTTGGATACAATCCAGAAAATAGCATCAGGAGTTGTACTCTGAATTCTAGATCTTTACTCTTAATTTTTACACTTAAATGCTTAGAAGCCATTTAGAAGCAAATAGCTTGTGAGAGGGTGAACTAACAGTATCCACACTTTATAATTCAGTACTTACTTTCCTCCTGCCATGAGAAATACAACCAATCATTGAGTGAGTTTTATGATCCAATTCACCAAATGTGATATAAAAAGAGTTTTTGTACTTCACTTGTCAAATCCTTCATTCCTAGAGTGACTCTGTGACTCTCAGAAGCAATTCATTTATAGTCCACAGATTGGTGCTGTGGAGGCACATATGCCAATCTTGCTAAATGCAAAAGCCTTACAACTAAATATCAGATGTGACAATTTTGTGTTGGCTTCCCATCATTGGTGTCATATATGGCTCTATTTGAAAACCAGATCATTCAACTTGGAGAGATAATAAAAAAGTCAAGTTGTCAAGAAACCACTCCATGTTATTTCACCATATAGAGATGCCACCCTATCTTAACACCATTTGTAACAACACTCATCTAATGCACAATGAAATCATCACCAAGGCAGGAACTTCTCAAAAGGAAAATAAATCCTCTTTTCTAGAGAGCTGTGCAGTATCTGAAAATAGAATTGGAAAGATAAAGAAAATAAAAGAATAAAAGATCATCTGTAAGAAAACCTAACAAGGCAATGAAAAAGAGCACAGTTTATTTGAGGAGTATTAGGAGCTCATCTAGACACTGATCAAAAGCCAGATAAGCAAATGCTAAATCCCCTGCTCCAAGGCAGAAAAGCTGATTTAGTATTAAAGTCTCATGTCAAGGAATAGTAATGGGAGAAAGTGATGAGTTGCAACATTTAAAAAAAGAAAGAAAGAAAAAGGAAAAGAAGAAGAAACATTTCCCTTTTAAAAGTTTCTATATTTGCAGAGGTAAAGTGGGGAAAAATGTAAATGTGGGGTATGGTGAAGCATGTGACTCAAGGTTTAGAGTACATACAAATATTCCTAAAACACATAAAATATTAGAATTTAGCTGCTAGATTCACTTTAGATATACTCTAATCCAAATCCTCTTACTTTATAGATAAAGTTAAGGAATCCTCAAGAGAATAAATCACTTCCTGAGGCCCTAGAACTAAAAAGGAACAAAACTGAGACTAGAACCCAGAGTGACCTGAAATACATTTTCATTCATGACATATTTTTCTACCTGGTAAATTTATCATCCTTTTTTAGTTTTATTAGTCTTTTCCCCTCTTTGACAACTAGATATTCTATTCCTGTTTAAAACATTTTTTTTAATGTTTTATTTATTTCTAGGAGAGAGAGAGAGAGAGACAGCGTGAGCAGGGGAGGGTCAGAGAGAGAGGGAGTCACAGACTGAAACAGGCTCCAGGATCCGAGCTGGCAGTCAGCACAGAGCCCGACGNCAGCGTGAGCAGGGGAGGGTCAGAGAGAGAGGGAGTCACAGACTGAAACAGGCTCCAGGCTCTGAGCTGGCAGTCAGCACAGAGCCCGACGCGGGGCTCGAACCCACGAACCGCGAGATCATGACCCGAGCGAAAGTCGGACGCTTAACCAACTACGCCACCCGGGCGCCCCTGTTTAAAACATTTTTAATGTTCATTTATTTTTGAGAGGGAGGGAGAGAGAGACAGAGAGAGCACAAGCGAGCGCACAAATAGGGGAGGGGCAAAGAGGGAGAGGAAGACACAGAATCTGAAACAGGCTCCAGGCTTTGTGCTGACAGCGCAGAGCCCGACTCAGGACTCAAATACATGAATGAGGAAATCATGACTTGAGTCAAAGTCATATGCTTAACCGACTGAGCCACCCAAGTCCCCCAATATTCTACTCTTTCTGACACCACTGTCACCAGAATGATATTTTTGTTATTGGCTTCTGATATTGATTCATACTAGGTTGTTTGGACACTGATGCTTTTCAAAAGACTGTGAACTTCTTCAGGTCAAGATTTGGTTTGTTTATCTCCGATTTTACTGGAATCCACCATCTTATGTGACACACAGCAAGTGAGCAAGATGTTTGGCAAATCGCTATAATTATTTACATAAATTTCTATTGAATTTCACATATCAAACCCAGGTGAGCCACTCCAGATTTGATCAATCCATCTGCTCCCTGGGCCATGACAGCTTCTTGGAGATCTGCTGGTTACTGCCCATCCCTTATCTCTTGTCACTGCTGGCTCTCAGCCACACTTCAAGTAAGGGCTGGGCATCTGCTGGAAGTCTAGCCATACTGAACTCAGAGTAGATAATGTTCTTTTTTACTACTTCTGGGTTATGTTGAATTGTCCCAATGTGGGGCATAAAATCTGGCTTCTATAATAAGTGCCCATAAGTACCAGGCAACACATGTTGCAAATGGAATTGAGGAAATAAGATGAGTGCCTCTTGGGATGAGATATGGAAACAAGAAGTAACTGACAGATATATTTCTCTTCCTTCCTCTCCTTAATGGACTGTTCTATAGCATGGTGATTTCACATGACCTGTCTGGAAAAAGCAGCTGCATTTTCATGTGAAGCTTTCCCAGTTTGGGAACATATCACCTTGTATTTGTTTTTCATTCTTCTCTACTTCATTTCTCGTTTTCCCCTCAATCTTGCTGCTCGGGGATATCTCCCACTGGTGGTCAGTTAAGAGGTCAGTGATGTGTTAGAATTAAAAATGACTCTTTTGAAAGATATAAGTTGGTTTTTAGACTTGAAGTTTTCTTAAAATGGGGGTAAACCTACCCTTAACAAGTTTTGTGTGTTCTGTTTGCATGGCATTGTATTTTTCAAATGAGTATAAATATGTGATCATGATTTATAATTGGGTTATAAAACATAGCTATCTGTCTCCCCATAACTACAAAGAGTGATTCATTAACTGCTATTTTAGCCTTCTTGAAAAAGTTTATACATTGCTTGGAGCATGAATGCCAATGATTATTGAAATAAGTGTATCATGAAATCATACAGTTTTTTAAAAAAACAAATACTCAGTTTATAATGTAACTATATTAGGGTCTTGCAAAATAACCAGTAGCTGTGCTAAAGGGGATAGGTCTAGGGGTATTATGTCATGTACAATCTCTATCATGCCTCAATATTTTACACTTACCTCAATACACCCTTGACTCACATACTTTATTTTCCTAATTATAGCCAGCTTCCATCCTCACCTCCAAGCCAGAGTGCCCCTCTTACTTCACTTCTCTGCAGAAATTTTGGAACTGCCTTTGTCAAATAGCTTATGAATCTCATTTGTCTCATTTGAACAATAAGAAGTGCGCTTTGCTTACAAAGTGGCTGGAAGAATTCAAAAGTATATAAAGATGCTTTGTAAATTATACTGTATAGAGATAATGTTATATTATTCTATGGGGTTCCTGGTTCTTCTAAGTTCCCTCTTTGCCCTTCCAGGATCATTTCATTTACTTTCAAGGCTTCAATTGACTATAATATGCCAGAGACATAAAAGTATATCTCTCAGAACAACTCCACTTAACAATCCACAGAAATCTCAAACACTTACTCAAAACAAAATTAATTATATTTTCATCCATGCTGCCCCTTCTCCTCCTCACTTTTTGCTCAAGTGAAAAACTGAGTATGACTCTTGTGATATATATAATCAATCACCAAGCAAGTTCAGTAAACTCCAAACAATAATTCTCAAATCTGTCCATTTATCTCTATCCCTGTGGCCTCAATCATATTTTATCGCATGACGTATCAACCCAAATACTGCGATTTTCTTCCAAATTTTCTCCACAAAATAAAGAGATCATTTGTAATACTTTTGAGAGACAGAGAAAGAGAGCGAGCATGAGTTGGGGAGGGGCAGAGAGAGGGAGAAAGAGAAAATCCCAAGCAGGCTCTGCACTGTCAGCACAGAGCCTAAAGCAGGGCTTAATCTCACGAACCTTGAGACCATGACCTGAGCTAAAACCGAAAGTCAGACACTTAACCAGCTGAGCCAGCCAGGTGCTCCAAAGAGATCTTCTTAAACACAGGTACGTATCATTTCTTTGCTGGAAACTATTCATTAACAATAACAAACTCATGTATATATATGTATGTTTATATACATGTATAAATACATATATAAACTCATATATACACACATACACACACACATATGTATATATAATGCTTAACTTATGCCAGGTACCATTCTAAGCTCTTTAAATATAATTAACTAGTTCTCATGACAACTGTATGGACTAGATATTATTATTATTAGGTATTAATTTCTTTTTCTTCTTGGTGAGTAATCTAAATAAACTGTATGTTAGGTAAGAGCATAGAGCAAGTAAAGTGGACAAAGTCAGGATTCTAAATCAGACTGCTTATACTTGCACTATCTTATAAGGTAGCCATATGTTTACTTTTATATGTGTAATATATACAAAAATGCATACATACATGTAAATATATATGTATGAGTATATATATGTACATATATATAAATTTCTGCTATAAGTATCTGTTATATATCCACATATAAATATACATATGGTTATATAGTTATATTTATAGTTTATATAAATATATATAGTTATATATATCTATGGTTATATAGATATTTTTATATATATGATAATTTATGGCAATAATTTTTATATCAGGTTACATATTAACTCTCTATCATAGTATTTTACCTGATCTATCAAGTATGCCAAAATGAGTTTTTAGCTTTTCCTTATATATGTTACTCTCTGTTAATAGGTCAAAGTTCAATTCTTTCAAAAAAAATTTAATATGAACTCCTGGGAAGAATGATTGCATTCATCCTTATAACAACTTGTTAAAATTCGAACTTTTATTTCCATATTACAGATGAAGAATCTGAGTGGAAGGAAAGTTAACTTTTCAAAAAGGTAACAGAGCTAGAAGTGGTGAAATTAAGATTCAAACACCCGACTTCAAAGCTTTACTTACTCTTTCTTTTCTTGCTATACACCATTTTAAACTTTGTTTTAGAAAGCTCTGATTTCTATTTTATAGCCTTAATGTTTTAAAATCCTCATCACATTTTTAACTAGTTGATACTTCTAATTGTGTTTCCTAATAGGAAATGATAATTTTAAAGTTTGGTATTTTTATTATTTCATGAGTTACTTAATTGCTATTATTATTTTTATAGTTTTTACTTTTACAAATAAAAAGTACTCTGTAGACACTAGAAATAAAGAATAACATAAGAAAAGATAAAATGGAAAAAAGTAAGAAAGTATATTACTCCATCGGTCTAGAAACAAACTATTATTTAGATATGCACTGTCCAATGCGGTAGCCACTTTACATGGTGGCTACTAAGCATTTGATACATAGCTACTCCAAAATGACATTCCATGTAAGTCTAAAATACATCCGTATTGTGAAGTCTTACTATGTCATGGTATGTTAACTCTTTCATTAATCATATTTATATTGACTACACGTTGACATGATAATATTTTAGATTTACTGAAGTAAATAAAACACTTAAAATTCCCTTCAGCTGTTTGTTTTTACTATTTTTAATGTGGCTACTAGAAAACTTTAAAGTACACATGTTAGTTGCATTTGTGGCTTACATTCCCCTTCTGTTGACAGTGCTAACTAGACTGAGAAAGTTAAGCCGATATATCAATATTTATCAGCAGCCATTTTTAGAAGATAAAGGGAAACTGGAAGTCATTCGTAGTGCAATTCCTTTAGTCACAAATGATAAAACCTAATTCCAAAGAGGTTAGTTTTGCCTAGGATGACCTTGAGTGTCAAGGAAGAGTCATTTTGAGGAAACTCAAGGCAATCTCTTCAGCAGACAATATTTTCCTTCCAATTATTTTTTATCTCCCAGACAACTTTTATAGTCTGTTCTTTTACTTTGTAGGCTAGAAGCCTATGAACTACTTGTCCCAGACACTCTTGCCAGGCGGCTCCCTATTATCTAATACCAATGGGAAGGACATGTAGGTGAAGAGAAGTTGAGGAGAAGGGAGACATATTTGCTTCTGGTCTTGATTTAGGGTGGACACACAATGACAGTAAGGATGGAGTGTTATCCCAGTGGTTGCATATCCTTAGCAGCTCCAGCACTTCCAGTGCCAGTGGTTTTGGTGTGACACAGCTTATTCTAAGTTCCTGCATCCTAACCTAGATGTGTTCGTAGATTTCTGATATCTGAGTGTTACCAAATGCAACACTTTGGAAGACTGAGCACATCTGTTTAACATGACCACCAAATAAATAATAATGACTAACATTATGAGGTGGGATGGCCATTTTTTACTTGCACTAGCTTACAGAAAGAACTATCAACTGCAGGTTTACCTTCCACCTCAAGACACAGTTAGAAAATCAAATAGCTTCTTATCTCTTATCTTCTGTAGATGGAGAACCATACAGCTGGAAAATGAAGTAGCAAAGTTTTAAAGGTTTCAGAATTAAAACACTTGTGTAATGCACATTCTTATTAGGTGTTTTGGTGAAAATTAGTGCAATGCCTAGAAAAGAGTGGAACCCTGAGAATAGAAATGTAAATATTTGGGTGGATTCTGATGACTGAGTGTATTGGAACTCTCATCACTCCTATGACTCTCTTGGTAGCAAATGTGAGCTTTTTTCCCTTTTCTGGGGAGAACAGATGTTCCGTGACTGAAGACTCTGAGCTTCAGTCATCTTTTGCTATATGACAAACAATCCCCAAAACTAGTAATTTAAAATTACTATGATTTATTATTTCAGATTATTTAATAGGATGGCAGTTGGGTAGTTCTTTTGTTGGTCTTGACAGGAATCATTCATGTAGCTGCAAGCATTTCATGATTCACCTTGAAACAGAGAGTCTTAATGGCCTCATTCACATGTCTGGAAGTTGATATTGACTGCCATTCAGGGAAATAAGGTTCTTCTCCATGTATTCTCTCATTCTAGATGGGGTTAGCATGGTGGTCTCAATATTCCAGGAGAGTTAGAGCAGAAGCCAAAGGCTTCTTTAAGTTCTAGGATGTGGAACCAACATAAGACCAATTTTTCCTTATTATATTTATCAAAAAGAGACACAACGCCAATCCAACTTTAAGGAGGTGAAAAAATAAAATTGTCAGTCCTGATGGGAGGATTAGCAAAACCACATTGCAAGAGAAGAGAGATACTGGTTTGCATTTATCATTGAGCCTTTTATGGAAATGATAGACCATAACCTGGAATTACGTCATCTGCAGCAGTTGATTTAAAAGATGGTGTTCATGCCTATCAAGATCAACCTTCAACACCCACTTAGTCTTCTGCAGCTTCAAGATCCATACTTTTAATGACAGCATCTCCCATTTTCTTTCCCTGTCCAAAAACAGAACCATTTCAGAGCTTCTCAAGGATTCTGTCCCTCTTCAACCATGCATTTTTCAATGCCTTAATGAAGGCAGAGCCCTTTACTCCCTAACCCATATTGGTCTGGTTATTATATTTGCTGAGTGCCAACTACCCAACATCAGAGAGTAATGCTGAGACTCTGCTATGGCACCATGTCTTGGGTATACTAGCCAGTTACTCAGTGGCTGTTTGGTGACATTGTCCCTTTCATGGTAAAGGGAGTGATAGAAATATATTTTGCATATGGATTTGTCCCTTTTACTAACAAAGCTTCTGTAAGTGTCCCTCTCCATGGGTTTAAACAATTCCATATTTATCGTCACCATTCTGCACACTGCATCCATTCAAGGAACTCAGTCACTGAATCCACTGGTCTTACAATGTATCCCAGCACTTAGAAGCAGGGCTTGATAAAATCATAGAATGACCTATTGAAGCCTTGGTTAAAGTCCCAGTTAGAAGGCAAGGCCCTGTGAAGTTGGGATGCAGTCTTACAAGCTGTAGGATTTGTTTTGAATTGTCAAACAAAATATAATGCTGTGCATGCGTGTGCGTGCACACACACACGAATCAAGAGGGAAAGTTATAGTCTCTTCTCTCACTATTACAATAGTAATCCATTTGCAAAATTTTTGCTTTTCATCCTACAGAATTTCCATTTTCCAGTCCTAAGCTCTGCTGCTTTAATGTTTCAGTTCCTAAGGGAGGAATACTTACACCAGGGGACAATTTAATGGTTACCTTGAATTTTAAGTTGAGATGCCATCTGGCTCTTTGAGATGTTTTGACACTGAAACTAACAGGCAAAGTATGGGGATACTATACTGACTGGGGTGACTAATAGACACTATATGGGGAAAATTGAATTGCAAAGATGTGTGGGGAATTCAGGAGATTCTCAGGGGTAACTCTTTTTAATTCTATATCCAGAATGGCATACTAAGCAAGCCAATAAGTACCAGGGTCTATGACCAGTTACATAAGGACATATGTTTTTAACTACTTTGCATATCTGATTTCTTCATTGTTCTGTGTCATATAACCCTTTTCCTTTGCTTCCTTTTTTCTTTTCCCTTCCTTCCTTTTCTATTCCTTTATCTTTCTTTTCCTTTTTCCTTCCTGTCTTCCCATATTTTACACTTTATTTCATATAAAAAGTTAGGGTGGTGGTTATGTTTTACTACCCAGTTAATTATTATTTATGTTAGTGAATATCCTGGTAAAATGGTGACTGGACTCTAGGAGGGAATAATATTACCAAGGGATGGATAAAATTAATGATGGATCTTAGTGTATATCTTTTTTGGAAAGGTGAAAGAATATTTTTTTTTAACCAAGAATGGTTTGTAACCTGTGAAGTATATTAGGACATTATTATTCTTATCATAAAGTTTAAATATATATTACACAGTTTCAATTGCATGAAAGTATATGTATGGATGAAAATAGACAATGAGGATAACTGAGCTGGTTATACACCTGTTGCACTCTGTTCTACATCCATTTTATATTCTACTCGAAATTATAAGAGCTGGGAGTCCACATGCTACATTTCCCAGATTCCTTTCAGTTTGTTTTCTCTCTCTGTCAGCATAAGGCCCTGAGAGGTAATTTTTTTTTTAAGTTTATTTATTTATTTTGAGAAGAAGGCAGTAAAAGAGGAAGAGACAGAATCCCAAGCAGATTCCTTGCTCAGTGCAGAGCCCAACACAGGGCTTGATCCCATGACCCTGGGATCATGACCAGAACTGAAATCAAGAATTGGGCACTCAGGTGCCCCCCAGTAGGTAATTGTGAAGTTTAGAAGAACTGAGAACCATTGGTTTAGACAACGGCAGTAGATGCTTGTTAGGCACTGATGATGAATGGCTGAGACAAAGTGGCTGGGGATTCCATCAGTCCCAGTAGTAGCTGAACTTCTTTGGTCTTGCTTCAGCTCTGTTTGTTTTTGTTTGTTTGTTTGTTTTTCTTGTTTTTTTTTTCTCCCCAGGAAGTACTCTTAATGCCCATTACCCATTTAGCCCATCCTCCCACCCACTTCCTCTCCAGCAACCCCAAGTTTATTCTCTGTATTTAAGAGTCTTATAGGGGCAGCTGGGTTGTTCAGTTGGTTAAGTGTCCCACTTCGGCTCAGGTCATGATCTCGCGGTTCATGGGTTCAAGCTCTGTATCGAGCTCTGTGCTGGCAGCTAGCTCAGAGGCTGGAGCCTGCTTCAGATTCTGTGTCTCCCTCTCTCTCTGCCCTTTCCCTGCTCACGCTGTCTTTCTCTTTCTCTCAGAAATAAATAAAAAATTAAAAAAATATTGTATGGTTTGCTTCCCTCTCTTTCATCTTTTTTCCTTCCCTTCCCCTATGTTCATCTGTTATGTTTCTTAAGTTCCACATATGAGTGAAATCATATGATATTTTTCTTTCTCTGACTGACTTATTTCACATAGCATAATGCCCTCTACTTCCCTCCACTAGAGTGTTGCAAATGGAAAAATTTTATTCTTTTTGGTAACTGAGTAATATATATTGTGTACACACAGACTCCACATCTTCTTTATCCATTCATCAGTAGATAGACATTTGGGCTCCTTCAATATTTGGTTATTGTTCATGATGCAGCTATAATCATTGGGGTGCACGTGCCCCTTTGAATCAGGATTTGTGTATCCTTTGGATTAACACCTAGTAGTGCAATTGCCAGGTGGTGGGGTAGTTCTATTTTTAATTTGTTGAGTAGCCTCAATAATATCTCTCAGAGTGACTTCACTAGTTTGCATTCCCACCAAAAGTGCAAAAGTGTTCCTCTTTTTCTGCATTCTCATCAACATTTGCTGTTTCCTGGGGTGTTCATTTTAGCCATTCTGACAGGTGTGAGGTGGTATCTCATTGTGGTTTTGATTTATATTTCCCTAATGATGAGTGATGTTGACCATTTTTTTCATATGCCTGTTAGTCATCTGGATGTCCTTTTTGGAAAAGTGTGCATTCAGGTCTTCTGCTCATTTTTTACCTGGATTATTTGTTGGTTTGTTTGTTTGTTTGTTTTGGTTTTTTTTTTTTTTTGGTGTTGAGTTTGATATATTCTTTATAGATTTTGGCTCCCAACCTTTGACCAATTGTCACATGTAAATATCTTCTCCCATTTCTTTAGGTGCCTTTAAGTTTTGTTGACTGTTTCCTTCACTGAACAAAAGCTTTTTATCCTGATGAGTTCCCAATAGTTCATTTTTGCCTTTGTTTCCCTTGGCTTCAGATCTTTTACTTATGGTATCTCTCTGGCAGTTTCAGTCTTTGTGCGGCTGCTCTCCACCAGCCAGTATAGGTGCATAAGTGCTGGTTCAGGATTCTGGTCCACTGACATCAGTAGCTTTTTGAAATCAGGGTAACAAACTTATCCTCTGTTCCACCAGCACCTCTCCTTCTAACACCTTATCACCAGTTCCCTGTTTCATGTCTTCTTTGTTTGAAACAGGTAGCATATTTCTATTTTCCTGGCTGTTCCCTGATGTAATTTCTAAGCCCCAAAGCCATGTTTACTTCTTTGAAAGAGAATCATAGTTTATAATAAAAACATTTATAGCTGATAAAATCAACATATTTTATCATTCCAAGAATGCCAAAACACGTCCAAGAAAATAATAGGATTAATAAACCAATTTTTGATGCATGCATATGAAACTTGGATGTTCTTAACTTCCCGTAAGTAAGCATCCTTCATTCTTAGGGGGAAATGAGTAAATTTATTGTTTCTTTCTACAGATACTGCTAATATAAAGTGTTTCTCCCTTACACAGGCTTAAAGGAAATCTTAAAATCCTTTATAGCAATGCCACTCAAAATTAGGTTACAGACCAGTTCCAGTCTGCAGACTTAGCCTGTGAGGTGACTGACAGCTTATTTCAGAATGGTAACAAACATACTGCATTCTTCCTGGAAAATCTCTATCTCTATTTAATATATTAGGGAAATAATCAATTTACATTTGTTGCAACCTCCCTATCTCCAAGAACAGTATCAGTTCACAAACTAGTAAAGAGGCCTATTATTGAAAATGGGATTACAAAATACAAAGACCACAAAAGAGAAAGGCAAACACCATGTGATCTTTCTTATAATGGAATCTAAACAAACAAACAAAACCAAGCTCAGAGATATAGAGAACAGATTGGTCATTGCCAGAGGTGAGGCATGAAGGGTAAGAGAAATGGGTGAAAGGGGTCAAAAGGTTTTAAAATGGATTGAAAAATTAAAAGCCAATTCCTCTGAAATATCAAAACCTGTAACACAGGCAGGGTTTTTTGTTTTTTGACAAAATTTTTTGGGGTAAGTATATATTCTTTTATTTTTTGAAAACAATAGAAAGTACACTACATATATAGAATAACTAAGCCCTGAAAACAACCTAACACCGAAAAGCCATAATGCTTGAGTGACTAGATGGTGGTCCATAAGAATGATCATCTTCACTACTCTACAGGAACGGAAATGACTTGATGAAGAGTTAGACTTCAAAGAAAAATACAGTTAGTGGTATCATCATGGTGATATAATGGGACAGGTGGTAGCTATGGTGAGCACAGCATAATGTATCAACTTGTCAAACACTAAGTTGTACCTGAAAAAAATTAACATTGTGTTTCAACTGTACTCAAATTAAAAAAAAATAAAACTTTATGCAAAAAAAAGAATTAGTTTCTTAAAAGGCTAATAAAAATCTGCTTTGATTCCATAGAAATAAAAACAGTAGAAAACAAAAGGAGAAAGGTTGAAGGAATGCTTTTGCATCCAAACATGTCTGCTCAATGCAGAAAAGGAGGAAAGAATGGGCAACGAAAGAAGAGGGAAGAATTTTAAATATGAGGGCCAGGGAAAGTCTTCATAGTGTATTGTAAAGTTATAAAAATAAATCAGAATGCTTTAAATGAATAATTTTTTATAGTATATTCTGGTGGAAGATTTCTTTTTCCAACATACCATTAAACTACCTGAAGGAAAATTATAAAGATTTCAATTAACGTCACAAATGCAAACAGTAATTTCAACATTATACTACTCATAATGTGAAACAATTTCCTTGATTTAATACCAAGTAATTTCTTTACAAACAAAAGCATCAATATTATATTGTGTAAGTTAAACTGTTGGAAATTCAAATTTTTTAAATGTTTTATTTATTTCTGAGGGAGAGAAAGACAGTGTGAGCAGGAGAGGGTCAGAGAGAGAGAGGGAGACACAGAATCTGAAACAGGCTCCAGGCTCTGAGCTGGCTGTCAGCACAGAGCCCCCACGTGGGGCCCAAACCCAAGAACGGCGAGATCATTATCTGAGCCGACGTTGGGCACTTAACCGCCTGGGCCACCCAGGCGCCCCAAACTGTTAGAAATTCAGTATCAAAGTTGAGTATAAGCGAACTTATTTATCATACTTGATACTTGTGTTATTCCTTTGTGCTCACGAGTTCTTTTCTGAAAATTTGTTTCAGATGCTGAGTACAAAAGAAAGTCTGTGATTCTTAAATAATTTCAGCCTATTCTATAAGCTCAAACAAATAATGCTTTTGATTTAAAATTGTTTAATCTCTAAGAGATCAGTATAGAAAACAGATTAGAGACTTGGATGAAGTCGCATTCAAAAAGTTCTATTCAGCTCCAAAGTTAAGCAACAGTAGATCTTAAAAGATGGCTTCCCGATCTGAACTGGAATCAAAGAAATTACAGCATTCTTTTGAATTTAAGTGAGCTTTCATTTTTTAAGTTTATTTTTTAAAAATTCTTTTAATGTTTTATTTATTTCTGAGAGAGAAAGAGAGACAGCGTGAGCAGGGGAGGTTCAGAGAAAGAGGGAGACACAGAGTCTGAAGCAGGCACCAGGCTCTGAGCTGTCAGCACAGAGACCGACACAGGGCTCAAACCCACGAACCCGTGAGATCATGACCTGAGCCGAAGTTGGACACCTAACCGACTGAGCCACACAGGTGCCCCAGAATTTCAGTGAGCTTTTAAATCAGAGGGTGAGAGTATCAAAATTTATTCTTTGTGGAGGTCTGAATATGAGCCGATGCTAATTTTATATTTCTACTCTCAGAAAATTTACTCATGTTTAGAGTGAAAAAAAGTGAAGCTATCCTCAAGTCTTAAAATGAAAAGTCATTCTCACAAAAATCTTGACAGAAAAACCTGTATTTCATTGCTAAGCTACCCTAGCTCACAAGAATAACAACAATAATCATAGCAACAACTGACATTTAATGGGTGTATACTATGTGCTAGGCACTCCTTTTAAGCATTTTGCATGTATTAATTTAATCTCAAAACAACACTGAACAATTATCTCCATGTTATAGAAAAATAAGTGGAGCAATGACCATTTATCCTAGAAGTTCCTGAGTTACATTCTTGTGGGAATTTACTGTCAGAAAATGTAGCTTCTCTCCTTCAGAATTAGAATGATGTGATACATAAAAATAATTTGATATGCCTCTAAAAATCTTTCACACAACAGCACTGTTAAGCTAAGACATGCAAGAAAATCTAAATTGTAGAAAGAAGTATATATATTGTTGGAATTAATACCAGAAAGTGTTTTCTTTCATTAAACTCGCCGTCCACAGATTTGACGCATGCCTGAAAAAAGACTTTCAGTAACACTGTCAAACTAGAAATAGAAAGTAAATCTACATCATAAAAGGATAATTTAACACATTAAATATACCAAGAGAACAAGAAATATTTTTATGTTTGGGCATTAAACTTACTATATTTCCAAGCATACATGGCAGAAATGTAAAGGAAGGATGATGCCATTCCAATTATCTGAGGCAAGCCAAAGTGTATGAAATATAGTGTTTTCTAACACTAAAAAATACATTTCTAGGAATTTTTACTTCAGAATGGCCTGCTCCTCAGGGAAAAAAATAAATCATTAACTGGTGAAAATTAATTACAAGCCAAACAAAAACAACCATTCAACGTCTCTGAAAACTGTCACGAGAGAATAGAGCAAACAAAGAGGCATTTAATCATGAAAAGTTACTATATTTTGGTAAGAAAACAGCTAGTCAGTTAGACTTGAGCAATGAATAGCCTTCTCCCTCTGCTCTGCCAGTTCAGCCTGACAGAATCGCCACTTTAGGAGATGTGGACCAGAAGACAGGGCTCCTTTTTTCAGTGCCCTGGCAATGACTACTAAATCTCACCAGAAAAAGCAGCTTGCTAGCATTTCACTTCCCTGTGCTCTGTTTCCCAGAGGTTAAATTCCAGGTGAATTCGGCCAAAATATCTTAGGCTCCATTCTTATAGCCTGCATCAATTCACAGGGCAGAGACTACCCCAGGCACCACAGGCCAAAAATCAGGAGCCCAAATAGCCCTCATCCCAATGTCTCATAATGTAGAGATTCCACAGAGGAGGCCAGTAGATATTGATCCCACTCAGCAAACTGTCTATGACTCAGGGATGTCACCCCATGGGAAGTGGGTTAACATCCTGCCCCTAGCTTTAGAGCAGTGAATCAGAAATTTTGCATAAGGGGAAAGATACCATAGGAACAGAATGCACTGAAGCTCACCCAAGGGTGACTGACTATTTAGAAAAGAATCTGGGGAAATTCAAGTCTACAGGCACTCTCAAACACAACATACACATGTAATGTCATAATATGGAAATATATTGAAACAAAAGGCAGATTAGCAGTGGTCTAGTGCTGGAGGTATTGGGAAAATGAGGGGTGATTGCTAATGGATACAAGATTTCTTTTTTGAGTGATAAAAATGTTCTAAAATTTACTGTGATGATGGTTGCATGACTGTGAATATGCTAAAACTCACTGAATTATACATTTTAAATATTTGAATTATATATTTATAGAATAATTAGACAAGGGCAATACTGGGTTAAATCTCTAAATTTTATGAATATATTAGTACAGATATTATTGATTCCACTAAATAGCTCAAAAAACTATTAACCTTAGAGAATATGTAACTTTCAGAATAAATAATTTGAAGCTTTCTGAACTTCATTTTTAAATTATACATTTATTTTTTTATATTCTCAAGGATGTTTTATTTTTTTCTTACAAACAGTTTATTGTCAAATTGGTTTCCATATTACACCCAGTGCTCATCCCCACAAGTGCCCTCCTCCATGCCCATCTCCCCCATCCCCCCCACATCCATCAGTCCTCAGTTTGTTTCTCAGCATTCAAGAGTCTCTCATGGTTTGCCTCTCTCCCTTTCCCCCACCATTTCCCCCCTTCTTCTCCCCCATGGTCCTCAGTTAAGTTCCTCCTAATCCTCCTATCTGTGCAAACATATATTTGTCCTTCTTTGCCTGACTTATTCCGCTCAGCATAACACCCTCAAGGTCCATCCATGTTGCTACACATGGCCAGATTTCATTGTTTCTCATTGCCTTGTAGTATTCCATGGTATAGATAAACCACATCTTCTTGATCCATTCGTGTGTTGACAGATGGTGTTGGGAGAACTAGACAGCAACATGCAGAAGAATGAAACTAGATCATTTTCTCACACCATGCACAAAAATCAACTCAAAATGGATCAAGGACCTGAACATGAGACAGGAAACTATCAACACCCTAGAGGAGAAAGCAGGAACCAACTTCCTTGACCTCCACCGCAGCAAATTCTTGCTTGACACATCCCCAAAAGCAAGGGAATCAAGAGCAAAAATAAACGGTTGGGACCTCATCAAGATTAAAAGCTTCTGCACAGCAAAGGAAACAACCCACAAAACTAATAGGCAGCCAACGGAATAGGAAAAGATAGTTGCAAATGACATATCAGATAAAGGGTTAATATCCAGAATCTATAAGGAACTCACCAAACTCCACACCCGAAAAACAAACAACCCAGTGAAGAAATGGGCAGACGATATGAACAGACACTTCTCCAAAGAGGACATCCAGATGGCCAACAGACACTTGAAATGATGCTCAGCATCCCTCATCAGGGAAATACAAATCAAAGCCACACTGAGATACCATCTCATGCCAGTCACAGTGGCTAAAATGAGAAAAACAGAGAACTCTAGATGCTGGCGAGGATGTGGAGAAACATTTAAAAAAATTTAAAATTTCCTAGCAAAGTTCTAGAAAAGTACTAAAAAGGATAACCTCTAGGACAATGGTGAAAGACTTACCATCACACTCTGAAATACATTTGTTCTCTTTCATTCTAACAATAGTAAACATTTAAAAGCCAAAACCCACTGCTTTGTTTTCATTATGTTTAATTATATTTCTTACAAATGCATAATGTAAATATAGCTGAGAAATCTTACTTTATTCAATATATTAAAACTGAACTTTAGTTCAGGTCATGATCTCATGGTTCATAAGTTCAAGCCACACCCACATTGGGGTCTGTGCCGACAGTGTATCCTGTCTCCCTCTCCCTCCTTCTCCCCTGCTCGCTCTCTCTCTCTCTCTCTCTCTCTCTCAAAAATAAATATACATTAATAAACATATATACATATATAATTTGAGTATAGGTGACAGGTTTACATATATATTTATAAACTTTAAAAAATTAAAAACTTTATTTAGTGGAATCAGTAATATCTGTACTAATATATTCATAACAATTCTAATAACTGGTTGTTATTAGTATTCTGTTATTAATGGTGAGGATAAAAATCAGAGAAACAGGAGTTGCCTACTAAATTCATCAGACACCAAGTTAGATGTGGCTGATTGGACATATATTTGAATCCTGGTCTTCCCAAACCACACTAACATGACAACAAAGTTTTCAAAGGCTAAATTTGCAGGACAAAAACATCAGGGGAGGAAGAAAGAGCAGACAATTTTAAAACCTGGAAGAGGAAGCACAGTGGTTAACTTTGCAGATTGGAGAAAGCTGAAGCTTGTCCGCAGCTCAGCAGCACCATCTTCAACAAGGAGCATAAAAAACTCAACTTCTTGGGCCCCACTCCAGACCTACACAATCAGAATCCTTAAGGAAGAGGCCTACCAGTCTCTTTCTAAACAAATTCTGCAGGTGATTGTGATGCACATCAGGTTGGAGAGCCATCAGTCTGAAAAACTGAAAGCACCGGGTGCAAACAAGTTCACGCTGAAAATAGAATTAATGAGTTGGTTTGATAAGGTGTCACGTTCATCCTGCTGATTATGGTAACAGGTCATCCCTTTCCCTGAAAATAATTTAAATTGTAACATCTGGAGAGAGCAATACTGAAGGCTTAATATCTGGAGACAATCAGTTAGAGATTGGACTCATAAACACTATGAAAGATGAGGGCAGGGAGAACATGCCATACTGAAATGTCTAGATACTTTAAAACCCCTCCTGCTCATGGTTCCCAGAATGCTATCAGATAGGCTTAAAACATGCAGACACAAAGGAACTGTATTAGCCTCTCATCTAAAAGACCTTCAGATACAGACATCAGAGCAACAAGGTTTTTTTTTTCCCCCACAAAAGGCTGATTCCTTACTCAGCCAACCTAGATAATAAACAGTAATTGTTTATTTAACTAAAAATGGTATTGCCATATATTGCCTTAAAGAAATTTTGTATACATGGAAAGGATTTTGCACAATAGAATGTAATGTTCCTTTTCCAGGGTAAGATTAGAGAGAATGTAAAACTAAAACTCAGGATTGGGCAGTAACCCACAGCTACCACAGCTGAGTATCACTACTGGACAGCACCCTGCTTAGGTCTGACCACTGGAAATGGCCTTTCCTTTCCTTAGACTAGTTATAAGGTCCCAGGTCACATGTACAATCTAGCTGTCACACAGTATGAACAAGGTGTGAGGCCCCCATCAGTAGGTGACTTGGAACCATGTGTTATCTAAACACTCACACAAATAGGAAGCAAGGGTTGCCTAGCAGGCAAATGCAACAACAAATGTCCAGGACAACACAAAATGGTTAGATGCCCTTAACTGGTTTAAAGATAACTCACATTTGGGTGCCTGGGTGGCTCAGTCGGTTAAGTGTCTGACTTTGGCTCAGGTCATGATCTCACAATTTGTGGATTCGAGCCCTACTCCAGATTCTGCATCTCCCTCTCTCTCTGACCCTCCCCTGCTCACACTGTCTCTATCTCAGAAATAAATTTAAAACAAAAAACATTAAAAAAAGATAACTCACAGCAGAGGTCACTTCATCCAGTATTCAAATAATGGGAAACTTGACCAAGAGTTTGGACCCAAGCACGAACTATCTCTATCCTAGAATCATTTGAAATCATCAAACAACACAAAAAATTTTATTTGAAGATGATGTTCAAATATGGAAGAGTTCTAAAATTAGGGAGATCGAGAGGAACTGAAACATTATGTAAACATTCTTGTGCTAACAATTAAAGCAGACAGCATTTTGAATACAATTATATGAGATGACCTCATGAGCATGACAGTACTAAGCCTCTGATTAAAAGTAATAGGCTGAGAATAAACATATGATCTCAAATTCTTGTATTGAGCCCCAAACTGTGAGACACTAGAAATAAAAGAAGGTAGAAGAAAGGGAATCTGGAGTCAGCCATAATAGAAGCCAGTTTCTAAAGATCTTTACAGGATTAAATATTTTCACCTGCTTCTTAAGTGAAACACTGAAAAGTAATTATTCTAGCATATCTTAATGTTTTATTATATGACATTTACAGTTTGAGTAAATTTATAGACTATGGACATAAAGAAATAAGATCTTGAGTCTTATTAATATGTTTATTTGAGGACCTCAACCACCCCTTACCTATTTTACCTACTGACCTGCCTGGTACCAATAAGAACTAGGAAACATCAAAGTACTTGTGGAGGATCCAGAGAAAAGTAGGTTAGTGACCTTCTTCGTTGACCTTGACTTAGGGAGGCTGCAGGACTGTCGAAGGAGTCTGCATTCACATGGGTGACTCACATTCACTTGAGTGAGTCTGAGAAATGATACCAGAGACAATGTGCTAGTTGGATCAACCCAAGATAGGACTCCTCATCAGTGATGTTATCTTATGTGTGCCTCAGTGAGTGCCAAGAATAGAGGAAGAACAAAAGAAACATGTCTTCAGCAGTATGTAGAAATTTTTCAACAGGAAAACTGATCAAAGACTTCAGTGGTAGATGCCAGCACAATGATCCAAAGACCAATGAGGGCCACTCACACCCCAGTTGTTAGCAGTTTGGCAACCAAACTCTATCTGTAACTACCATAAAAGTCACCAACATACCCAGACAACTTCTTGGAAAGGAGTGAGCAGGTGGAGAAAAGATGAAGGGTGAGGATGTGAAAGACCATAAATAAGAATTATCTGGGGGTATCTGGGTGACTCAGTCAGTTAAATGTCCAACTTTGGCTCAGGTCATGATCTTGCGATTTGTGGGTTCCAACCCCAGATTGAGCTCTGTGCTGACAGCTCAGAGCCTGGAGCCTGCTTTGGATTCTGAGTCTCTCTCTCCCTGCCCCTCCCCTACTCACACTCTGTCCCTGTCTCTCTTTCAAATAAACATTTTTTAAAAAGGAAAGAAAAAAGAATTATCTGAATATATGGTCGATAAAATCACTTATTTACATTCAAAATACCGATACATTATTTGGAAAGCTAATATGTGTTTCTTTTAATCTCCCAGTAACTAACACAGTGCATTAAAGAGGAAGTTTGGTTTGATTATAGAAAAGCAAGAAAGTTAAAAAAAAAAAAAAAAAAGGAACAAAAAGCAAGAAAGTATATTTCCTGAGCACTTCTGAGTAGATCTACTAAATTTGCCACTGCATTATATTTCAGTGTTTGGTATTTCTTAATGTTGACTGAAACATATTAAATAAATCATACAGTATGTTTAAAGACGTTTAAGTAGAGAAACGCTGTGCTTAACTCTTTCCATAGATATCTGACCTGGGAGTATCCCATCTGACTACTTGACCAGTGTTCAGGTGAATTTCCATATTTGCCAAGTCATATAGTTTTTTCTCCCTTTCTCAAGAGTGACTTTTTGGAGCACCAGGGTGGCTCAGTCAGTTAAATGTCTGACCGGCTCAGGTCTTGATGTGGTGATTTGGGAGTCTGAGCACTGTGTCCATCTCTGTGCTTACAGCTCAGAGCCTGGAGTCCTGCTTCAGATTCTGTGCTTCCCTCTCTTTTCCCCTCCCCCGCTCATACTCTGTCTCTTTCTCAAAAATAAACATAAAAAAAATAGTATCTTTTCAAACATTCTCTGTTCTCCTTAACTCAGATGCCACAATAGCTCCACACATGCTCCAAACATCACTCACCATATTCAATGTCTACCATTTCTTCTAACAGTAATGATCTTGCTATGACATTCTTAATTAACATAACATGCTTATCTTTTTTTTAAAAAATATTTATTTATTTTTGAGAGCGAGCGAGAGAGAGCGCACAAGCAGGGGAGAGACAGAGAGAGAGGGAGACAAAGAATCTGAAGCAGGCTCCCGACTCTGAGTCGTCAGCACAGAGCCCTACATACCACGAACCATGAGATTATGTCCTGAGCTGAAGTCGGACGCTTAACTGACTGAGCCACCAAGGGGCCCCGTAGGTAACATGCTCATCTTTTATTTGCCAAGTAAAACAATTTCAAAAACTTAAATAAACAAAAATATATCATTTATACTATGACTGTCTTCTTCCTTCATAGGAAAATTCCAAAAAAAAGAAAAAATACCATAAAGTATTCATACCATTTCTGCTGCATTCTTCCTTCATTTAACCCATCAACCATGAAGATCAACTATTGCTCTCACCATGATGAACTGAAATTGTTCTCACATAAACCATTAACAACCTACTTTATTGTTAAATAAAATAGACACTTTGACCTTTTGTAGCATTTCACAATGTTTCCACTGACTCTTCAGAAAGTTGTTTATTTTTTTTTCTTTCGTTTCCTGACCTTTCAGATTTTGGATTCCTCCATCCCTTTGCCCTTTGGCCCCTGCTTCTTAACTAATGTTTTTCTTGGTCATCTCACTCAGTAGAAAGACTGCTGCTATTTAACGTCAATGATGATGAAGAAAAGGAAATGAGAACTCTCACACATTTTTTATTTGACTATAAACTTAGTTCAACTGTTTGGGTGGACTATTTGGTAGTTATCAAGATATAAATTGAGTAAAGGTCTTCAGTGTAGTACTTGGTTATTTAGAGCACAGAGCAGTCTGAACTTTGTGAGCTATAAACTTCAAACAGTATTATTTTTCTCTGCCTACCGCAGCTACCCACACTGCACTGAATTTCCTTTCCCGAGTAGCAGTTCCCTTCATTATACCCAGGATGTGTCCAGAGCTCCCTAGTCCATTTCAGTTTAAAGTTGGTCTTGAATTTGAATTTTTCTGTGATTTCATCAAACTACATTTTGTGCACAGTAAGGCATATATTTAAAATACACACTTCGATAAACTGTGAAACATACACTTGTAAAATTACTACAAACTACTTAATATTTCCTGACTCCCAAAATTCCTTGTTCTCATTTGCAATCCAGTCTTAGATCAGTTTGTATTTTCTAGATTTTATGCAAATAGAATCATGTAACATGTGATCTTTTTTTTCCAGCTGGCTTATTTCACTTAGGATAATTATTTTGTGATGAATTTGTATCGTTCAATGTGTTGGTAACTCATCTCTTTTTAGAAGTATTTCATTCTAATGGAAACAATAAATTTATTCATGCTTATAGGTTTGGGTTATTTCCATTTTTGAGCTGTTATAAATGATTCAGCCGTAAACATTTGCTTAGAAATATTTGTGGAGACACATGTTTTAATTTCTCTTGGATAACTTCATAGAATAGGCTAGGTTGTATGAGCATAAGTTTTGATTTTTATGAAATTGCCAAACTATTTTCCAAAGCAGTTGTGCCTTCTTACATTCCTATCAGTAGTATATGAGATTTCCAGCTGTTCTACATCCTTACCAACACTTGGCATAGACAGTCTTTTTAAAATTTCCATTCTACAGAAAATATTCATTTTTGAATGGTGTTTGCTATTACAAATAAAGTGGTTATGAATACTTGTTTCCAAATCTTTGTCATGACATGTTTTCATTTCTTTTCCATTTAGAATGGGTTATAATTTTTTTTAAATGTCAACAATTTTGGTTGACAGCATTTGAACATTATATTCACTCTGGGATCCTCTTTATTCCTTTATGTTTATGTTTTTGTTTTAGGTAGTAATTCGTACAAATACAGTTGGACTATTAATTTGATCTGAGCATCTGTGAATCTCCACTCTATTACTGAAGCTTTTGCTATGGTGCTTTGAGTCCATTTCGCATGTGGGTGATTCATAAATAAATCTGAGATTGTGGTCATACACACAATCATGGGATCTCATTCTCCATTTTTCTTTCCTTTGAGAATCCCCTTCATTTTCTGGCACTTGGCCATTGTTGTCCAGGATCCCTTTCCTTCTGCCATAACCAGTAAGTGGTATTTCCTGTGGAGATTTACCAGACTTGGTATGTGTTGTTCCATGGTCTGCTTGTAGGGAAGAACTGAGGGAAAATGGGGAAACTCATTCCATTTTGGTTACTTGTTCACGTTCTGACTCCATGAAACAACCTCATTTAAATACTCAGTTATCTTTGTTTTGGTTTTGTTTTATATTTTTCACCACTGGGAGGGTTGGTCTAAATGAAGACTTTTACCATCAAACTAAACACCAATATTTCAAATCCAATTTTAAGTTTCTCCTCCCTGACTCAGAGCAGGTAAGTATGGCCTGAGTTACTCAGATGTGGAGGGGACAGGATTTGTTCTTTACATCTCCTTTACATTATTTTCTGCTGATAAGGAAACAGGCTGGAGATTATTATGACATAAAAAAGAGAGAAAATATTTTTATTTTATCGGACACTTAATTACCAGTCTTTGTCAGTTGCTTTTTTTCTCATCCTGGATGGCTACTGGCATCCTCTAAATCCAGGCACCACTGACATATATAAGTTAATCAGGACAAACTGTTCTCATTGCCATGGTTAATAATGGAAACAGATACTGGCATAGAGGCAGCTTGAGGGTCTGAACATAAAGAGGAATGGAATGCTGATATCCCCTTCATTGAGTATCATCAAATTCAAAGAGTAATTTTTTTGGACTTTTTCCTCATTCAGTATGGGAGTACATTAAGGAAAAGGGAAAATTATCATTCTCCTTTAAAAGCTGACAGCACACGATTTCAATGATTCTTTCTCCTCCTTTTTAGTATTCATGCTCAAGAAGGGTTGGGAATTAGATTAAGAGTGAGCCTGGACCCCAGGATTTTGTGATTTTCTGTACAGTGTGACTGACATAGCTCTTCAGATTTGTCTTCAGATTTGTATTTAGCCAATAAGAAAAGCCCTACTCAACATCCTTTTATATTTCCAAGACTGAAAAACTGAAAACGATAGCTATGCCATCAGTATAGAAATGGCTAAATAAATCCTAGTGCCTCAGTGATGTGGAATACTATTCAGCAGTTAACAGGATTGAGGAAGAAACATGTACTTATGTGGAAGGAAAGAAAGCAAGGAAGGAAACCCATGCAATGCTATTGATAAAAATAATTTGTAGAACAACTTGTGGGGTATATTCCTATTTTTTGTAAATAATCATGTGCACTTATATCCATGCATGCAGCCTTCTTCTCCATTTAATTGCAATGGAGATTTGGGCAAGGTATTCTAACTGTCTGTATCTCTATTATCTCATTTATAAAATAAAAATATTTTTTTAACAAAAAGTTTATAAAAATTAATTTAAACAATACAAATATTCTGACTTGTTATAATCTGGAGTAAAAGAATATATTTTAAAATATTTTCTAGGAACAAAAAATGACCACTCAAAAACTTCTTTGCCATTTGTGTTAGAACCTTCCACTGAGTTTTAAGGAAAAGATATGTTGACATTATTTCAGTTAATGGGGGACTGGTTTAAAGCCATCCAGAGAAGTAAGAAATAACTGTAGAGAGTCTCAGTGGCCACAGAGCTTCATGCATAATGAAGCTAAATAGTTCTGTCAAGTTTCATTACAATTTTAGCCACCTAGTAGTAATCCTACCTCACTTCACCTGCAGGTGCCCAGTGCTGAGTGAGCTTCAAAATTTCCATGACAGTGATTCAACTACTTCTCTTTCTGCTTTTGTCTACTGCTACTTTCACTGACCACTTTCTTCTCTATTGCTCCACTTTGTGGCTTCTGCTTACCATGTTTACTGAGGGTTCATACCTTCTATGTTCTGCCTTCTTTCTCCCCTTCTCTGCTTCTTGAATCAACATCAATTCACTTCCTGTTAAACCTTTGGCCAAAATCTAAAATCTGCCCTTGAGAGAGATTATTTAATTAGTTCAATCAGTCACTAGGTAATTTAGAATCTCTTTGTTCACCTGTCAGACTTTACTTAACTGCCCAGGCAATGAGCATTGACAAAACCACATTGTGAATTGCAGGGCAATTTATTCAAAAGACATCCTTCAAAAAGGAAGGTGGGAGTGGCAGATATCACAAGACTTCTACAGAGAATTTCCTTACCTGACTTTTTGGGGGGCCTGCATTGCCTAGTAAAAGATGTGTCTTGTGTTCCCTATTATGAAGATCATTCTTGGGGTGCCTGGGTGGCTCAGTCCATCAAGTGTCTGACTTGATTTCGGCTAAGTTTATGATCTCATAGTCAGTGGGTTGGAGCCCTGTGTCGGGCTCTACACTGAGAGCAGAGAGCCTGCTTGGGATTCTCTTTCTCTCTCTCTCTCTCTCTGTCTCTGCCCCTCCCCTGCTTGTTCCCTCTGTCTCTCTCTCAAAATAAAAAAATAATATTAAAAAAACTTTTAAAAAAGGATCATTCTTGTGACACTAGAAAATCGGTCCTGTATTCTATTTTTTTTTTCACAAAAAGAATTTTTAAAAAATTCTAAATTGTTGATATTTAACTTAGCTTTGAATTATTGATAAAAATAATTCAAATTTGCTTCCTGTTGTAACTCTGTATGTCAAAAGTCAACCCCTTACTAAGGGAGATAATTTAACTTGTTCAGTCAGTGACTAGGTAGTATAGATTCTTTTTGTTAATTCAAGAATTCTCTCATCACTCATAGGAGAAGTATTCATTCAATTAATCAAATAACAAGATACTAAGGTAATTTTGATTCAAATAAAAATTCTAATAGTTTTGACATAAAAACAAAATAAATTCTTTTTTCTTTGCAAATTTTATGCATTTTAAAAACATATTTTCAAAACAATCATTAGAGATTGGTCTGAAGTCTTCAAACATATATACCATTAAGAATCTCATGCAAATTTTAAAAAATTATGATTTCAAAATGATTTTACTCAATTTTTGTATTCTAACATAACTATAAGACTCCTATACTGCTTATTAATGTTACTTTGGTAAAAGCTACATTTTTAGGGGAGTCTGGGTGGCCCAGTTGGTTAAGCATCTGACTTTGGCTCAGGTCATGATCTCACAGTTAATGGGTTCAAGCCCTGTGTGGGGCTCTGTGCTGATAGCTCAGAGTTTAGAGCTGCTTTGGATTCTGTGTCTCCCTCTCCCTCTGGTCCTCCCCTGCTCATGCTCTCTCTTTCTCCCAAAAATAAATATTTTTAAAAAATTTTTTAAAGTTACATTTTTAATTTTCCTTCCTGGTCAGTTATTTTAACATCATACTGTCACAATATTCTCTTAACTGCAGTTATTGGTAATCCACAATGCCAAAAAATCACAATATATTTGTTTGTTTGTAAGAATTGAAGGAAACAATAGTTACTAGGAAATTGAGAAGAGCAGTGTTGATTGTAATATATTGTTAGTTTTGTTTTGGGATCTCTGTTGATTTGAAGTTGGATTATTTACAACTATAAGAAAATCACCATGCAATAAGACAGAAGTAATAACATAAACATCAATCTACATCAATAGAAATAGGATGGAAATGCTCCCCAAATCCCAGCCAGCACAATGGAAGTTTATGTCTCACATATGCGCAGCACCATCAGTGGTTAGGTAGGCCAGGACAGAGTAGAGGAAAGGGGCCATAGGCTACGGTCTGCTCTCCATCTTCAACACAAGGCTTCTAGTATGGCTCTGGGCATGGACTTTCAGACTGAACAGAGGAAGTGAGAAAATAGATCATTCAGCAGGTTTTTATGGGACAGGCTGCTCGTATTTTGTCACCCTCTCCTAAGTCATGACAATACCTACCTACAAAAAAGGGCTAGAAAATATAACTTTGCTCCTTGTCAGGAAAAAGGGGAAATAATACACCCTCCATTGAGTTCTCCTACCTACACTTAAAAAACACTCATTTTTTCCCAAAGGACCAAATCCAGAAACCTACTCTGTCACTAGATAAGCTCAGTATCCAGGATTTTCAGATCACAGACACTCCTCTTTAACTGGTCAAGACATGGCTCCATGTGGCCCAGCAGTCAGTCTATCATCTAGAAAGATATGTCCTCCCAGACACTCAATCCTATAATACACTTCAATTATTTAAACATTTTTCATTTTGGATATTTAGTAACATGGGGAGATGCTCATAATTGTTAAAAACAACAATGAGTGATATATGAGTCTATCTACAGTATGATCTCAGATTTATTTATATTAATGGGAAGAAAGAGAAAAATAGGTAATATTGGCAATGATTTTTCCATTTTTCTTTATGTAATTAGATATTAAAAGAGTTTTCCTCTTTGTTCAGCATTTTGAAAGAGGTTCCAGATTGTAAAAACAAATTCAGTTGTTTCTAAGTGCCTTGCATCTTTAAAAGGTGATGAATCTTCTTAGAAGAATTTGCAAAGAGCATAGTCCAAATCCAATCAGGTTAGATGTGGCCTATCACCCAGCTCTGGCTTATGGAAAGAGGCAGGGAGAAAGAGGTTATATTTTGAAAGACCTGTTGGTAGGCTGTGTACATAGAGATGGCTTCTCACCTCAAGTGATAGGAGTGTCAGATGAATGACCATAGAATTTGAAAGCTATAGAGGCTACCATCTGACACACACTTGAGAAGACAAGAGGCAAGGTTATGGTGGCTGCAGCTTCCCATATATAGAAAAGAACAAAAGTTCAGTGCTGCCTTTGGTGAGTGCTGCCCTTCCAGTGATGATGAGGCAAAAGCCAGTGATTCCCAGGGCCCAAATGTGGACCCTGTTGCAAGGAATCTGTCTGCAGCCACCTGACAGGAGATTCCACCCACAAGATTACTGGGTACTGAAGGAGCATGATGGAAGGAACACTGCCAGAAGGGCTGAGAAGTGGGCTATGCAGACACATAGACAGGAGACAGGCCCACCTCAGCAATATCACAGAAGTCTCCTGAAGATAATCCCTGAGAATCCACATGCGCATCCATGAAATAAAGACCTCCAGGGGTGCCTGGGTGGCTCAGGTGGTTAAGCATCAGACTCTTTAGTTCAGCTCACGTTGTGATCTCATGGTTCATGAGTTTGAGCCCTACGTCACATCAGGCTCTGTGCTCACAGTGCAGAGCCTGCTTGGGATTCTCTTCTCCACTCTTGTGCCCTCCCCCCGCCGCTCTTGCTTGCTCTCTAAATAAATAAATAAACTTAAAAAAAAACTAGGAATTTTCCACTGGCTACACAGAGAACCAGTTCCCAGATTGCGAATGATCCAGGTAATTAAGAGTTTGATCCTTTCACCTATTAGCCTGGCTCAATTCTGGAGGAGTCAGAAACAGTGACAAGCTAAGAGGGAGAGAATTTGGAGCAAGACAGAAATCAGCCATGCCCCTTTGCGAGGATGGGCATTCCACAAAGAGGTTGGCGGCACTGGGGCGGCACAAAAGATGTGAATTTGGAGTTCTCACTCATGCACCATGAATGGGATTTAATTACCAAAAAAAATTTTTTTAAAAAGCTGTTTCTTCAACTAACAGCAACCAGAGGAGTTTGTAACTTCTAAAAATATGAAAAAAATAGGGAATCTGACTAGTGTATCATTCTATGTAAAGAAACAAAAATTAATAGAAAATTAAAAAATGACTTCCTGCTTACAACCTAGTTGGATCAGCTCATGCCATAAACCAGTTAATTCACAATTACATGGATTTTATAATTTCCTACGACTAAAAATTATTTTATAAAATATCTGCCACTGTTCAAATATGTATAGGGGTGTGTGTGGGGGTGGGTGGGTGCATGCTCATGTGTGTATCTGAGGTAGTATTGGTATATCTACCTGATGTCAAGATAAATGATCAATTCAGACAATTCAGTCCAAAATGTCAAATTAGATGTTTGGTATGAGACAGGAATAAACAACTGCAACATTGACTGAATTTTTAACATTTCAACCAGTAATCTGAATGTCATGGAGATCAAAGTATGGAATGTGGCAACCTAAAATCTTTAGCTGAAAGGTTGTGCTTTTCAGCAGTTTGCATTTTAAGCATTATAGATTAATTTGCTAACGAAACAATTTTCTCCTGCTTAGCCTTTTAATAATTCATAGGCAGTTCATCGGGTGCATATAAAAAGTTCACAACAATTAGTTTCAAGCAAATACTTTAGCATACTATAGCATAATGATTATTTTGCAATAACCAGTTACTAAGCACAGAATACATCATTCATACAGCCAGAGCCACAAATTAATTATCCCACATTTTTGCCTCTCCACAAACCACACAGCTATTCTTGCATACCTTGTTGTACTACTTACAAAGCCGATGATACAGACAGGGGAGCAGGAAACAGTACCAACACTTACAAGATATACATCCGCTATGTAATATGAGCTGTTTTTATTCTCTAACCTTTGTCTCAGACTTCACAGAACATATGTGAAAATGTTACCATTTATGAGCTTTTCAAATCTTTCCTTCCTTGAATCCTTTCAATTTCAATAAACATTTTTGTAAGGATCTATTAAAAGTGTGCTACTATGTTAAGTAGAAGGATATATGGAGTAATACAGAAGTGGCTCTGCTCACAAAATACTCAGTTATGAAGAAAAAGACATATAAACAATTGTAATTCAAGCTAATATTGCTAAAATCGGGGGGGGGGTGCAGGCAAATTGCTATATTTGAATAAGGAAGAGCAAGCTCAAGGGTTTGTAGAATCAGGACAGCTTCACAGGAGGGGTTAAATAACTAACTCAACCTCTCACACCTTTTCAGTGATACTGTTTCCACTTGCAGAAAAAGCTAGATTTTCATTCATTGTTTTTATTTCTTCATTAACTTATTTACATAGTAAACATTTATCCTATATTTATTCTATTGTTTACTGCACAAACTTTTATTGAGGTCCAACTCTATGCTAGACAAAGAGAAATTAGTTTTCTGTATTTTAATAGTCCATTTGAATAATAATGAGTTTTTGAACATTTTCCTGAAATGTTAGCATTAAAGAACAGATTTGGAAGCTATAAAGAGATGCAGGCAGCTTAAAAATATTATCAACTCTTTGATTAATCATAATTGTAGGCATAATTATTGACAATAGTTCTTTAGTATTTTGGATATGTCCTATAATTCATGTATTTTCCTTAATAAACACATATAATTTATTCCCAAGCACCATCTGATTGGGGCTAAAATTTTAAAAAGCATAATGTTTTTATTTTTTTGTAATTTACATTCACATTATAAAATTCTACTTGTCACTAGCATTACTCATTTTAATAAAGGGAAAAATGAGATAAAATGTTCAAATAAGCACAAGGGTACTGTTGTTAGACAAATATGTTGACAGGTTGAAATTGAACTTTCTGCTGGCACACAGTGTCAGTGCATGTGGGAAATCCATTTGTCCCCTGTTCATCAGTATTATTTTTACAGTGGCATAAAATCTTTCTACAGTTTAAGAGAAAAATGTCATTTTCTTTCATACATTAATAAAATGTTTTTCACATAGTAAGTTGAGTTTAGAGTGGGGAGTGCCCCCCAAACCAAAATAGTTATATGTTCACATGATTTCTATGGCATGAAATAATAAATAATTAGGTTAACAAACAGTAGTTCACCTGTTAAGAAATGATTTATTTTTAACATCCATATAAATAATGCCATATGATTTTAGAATGTTTCTTGTTCTTAATATAATAAAATAAATTTGATAGTAAAATTATATAATTTTATAATCTATTAAAAATATTTAGTCAGTGAATGCTATGTAAGAGTTTGGGTTGAACAAGAAAATTTCCTTGTTCTCACATTCAAAGAAATTTCAGAGTAGTGGTGGATACAGTTAAGTGCTAGGATTACATATTCTTTGTCAATAGAACACTTGGATAGTCTCTTCATAGAAGCTTGGATGAAGAGAGATAGAAGTTTTAGAGGCCTACATATCTACTGTAATTTCTTCAACTAAACTAAAATGTGAATATTCTTTAAATTCTCCTCTCACAAGGAGTGTAGGAGAGTGAAAATTCTATCACACCACTGGGTATTACTGATAAATAATTTGTTTGGGGAAGTTTTCCAAGACACTAAATATTTATTGAGCACTTACTAGAGGAATTAAAATAGGTATGCAAAGAAACATAGGTCCCAATATTTGCTCTCAGAGAAATTCAAATTCTCTTCAGAAATTAGAGAGAATTACATCTAGATTAAATAAGTACATAAAAGGAACCTAAAGCAATGTAAGAATGACAGAGTATGGCAGCCTATAGTTATCATGTGTTTACTGAAAAAGAAGACACTATGCACAAAGTGGTTACCATGACTTCAGAGAAAGTGGTACTATGTCAGAACACGATGGGTGGGATTTTAATGGATGGAACAGAATTGATGAGGTCAAGGAAAAGAAAGAGGCAAAAACAATGACATACCTTAGAATTAAGTATATGTGGAGGATATTAAGATACTTAAAGAAGCATGCCTAATCATATATTGGATCCATTTAATTTTTTTTAATGTTTATTTACTTTTGAGAGAGAGAGAGAGCGAGCATGATCAGGGAGAGGGAGACAGAATGTGAAGCCGACTCCAGGCTCTGAGCTGTCAGCACAGAGCCTGATGCAGGGTTCAAACCCACAAACCGTGAGATCATGACCTGAGCTGAAGTTGACACCTAACCAACTGGGCCACTCAGGCACCCCCAAATATTGCACCCACTAAAAAAATTAATCATAAATACTGATAGAGCATGTACTCTATGCCAGGCAGTAAGATCAGAGAGAGGACAGAGATGAATAGGTGCAACCATCAACATTTAGAAATTAAATGATTTCCTACATAGAAAATCTACAAAGAAAATCTATATACAACACAAATATTCAGTACCCTTCCATGGGTTTAAATTGAAATAATGTATACAATATCCTATGATTTCAGTAATATGTGGAATTTAAGACACAAAACAGATGAACATAGGGGAAAGGAAGGAAAAATAAGGTAAAAACAGAGAGGAAGGCAAACCATAGAGACTCTTAAATACAGAGAACAAACTGCGGACTGCTGAGGGGGAGGTGATGGGGAATGGGCTAAATGGGTAATGGATATTAAGGATGGCACTTGTTGAGAAGAGCACCGGGTGTTTTATGTAAGTGATGAATCACTGGTTTCTCTTCCTGAAACCAATACTACACTGTATGTTAACTTGATTTTAAATAAATTTTAAAAAGCAATAAAGTATGCATGTTTGTGTATACATATGCATATATTTTTATGTTGTATAAGCTTATCTGCATAAGTAATTTTTGTCTGCACATAGGTAAATAGATAAAGATATACTTACACCAATATTAACCAATATATTCATCTACCTATCATCAAATGATTATACTGTGCCAAGTATCATAGCAGGTACTTTATATACAATTCTTTAGCTATAGTTTCTACAGCTTTAAGAAATAGGATGGTTAGAGTCACTTTATAGATAATATTTTTATCTATATCCCTGCTATATTTTAAGAATGAAAAAAATCTTTTCACTTCAGTGATCTCATCTAGTTTTTTATATATTGAAGCCAATGTTTTTCAAGAACTAAACTTTTTTTTCTCACCAAAAATGCTTCCAGAATACTTAGCATGATCAAAATTTTATGAAGATGTAGCTAAGTTCTTAAAATGCTAAAGTTTATTGAATGTATTGCCATAACTCATCCATATCTCAGAATTTAGAAATTATGTAATTAAATTTAAACATAATTAAATAAAAATTATGGATATAAAATTATTTTAGAGAGTAAAATATTTTAAAATCAACAAATTCAGGTATTATAAACAAAATTCAATATTTTTCTTAAAATTTGGTCCTGTTTACAAATTATTTGTAATGATCATTCTTAAATGATTACATTACATAATTTAATGAAACATCTACAGACATTTTGAAATTTGCAGTTTGGTGTTAAGCTTGAGCATGGCCCTAACTACCACTTAGGCAAAAATCTGATGAAATTTCATTATTTAACAGCAGCATCAAAAAGGATGGCTATGGAAAGATATCTGGAGTCATCTCCCCTTTTTTCACTCCTGAAAATATAAATGTATTTTTAAAACATTGATTTTGAAACCATTAAAATTGCCTTTCTACCTGTCTTTTTAATCTTCCATCCTTTATCCTTTTATGGGATAGTAATTGTTCTTATATGTTTGACCAGACCTGTGACTCTTACTGTATTGTCTTTTTTTGCAAGTTGTATTATAATCACGTTCACACGTGTCTACTTCCTCATATTTTCTGACAAAAAAACACAAAAAAAAACAAAGCAGTATCAATAACTTTTTTCTCTATCAGGTGACTATTCTGTCACCACGATGCCATTTAAAGGTACCTCATATACTACCTTTTGCACTCTTTTCTTGGCTCTTTCCTGAAAAGATCCTTTTCTGGAAAAATAATTCTAGTATGCCATATCATTTTTATTCTAAGCCTTTATTCAAAACACAATTGTAAAGGAAGATGACTTGTCTGAAAAATTGTTTTCAATTATTAAAAATCTAATGTTTTCCTCTTCAGAAGAACTTTTAATCATTCCATTCCTGAAGACAGGAGGTATTTCACATGATTGATTTTTCTATCAAGAGTGTTTAATGTCATGAAATTTAGTATAAAAATAAAATTATCTAGCTCTTTGCTATTCATTAATCAGAACTTAATTCATTCTTTGAGGAAGATATATGTTTTCTTTATTTGGGCTGTCTAAATATTTGATTGCTTCAAAAGCATTTTGAGTAAATGAAAATCCTAACCTGGATGGGAAATAAAATCCATATCAACCTTGCTCTGTCATAGTTAGCATTTAGCTTTGTTCTGTAATGCCATAAATCTCTATCTCTCTTTCTCCATTCCCATTACCATTTTTTTCCTGATAGCAAAAGACAAAGGATCTTGAGTCAGAAGGAAGGTATTTTCTGTTAAAGTCAAGAGAATATTTTGAAACTAAGTGAATACTAAGTGGACAACATTTTCGGAGTTCATAGTAAGCATTTAATTTAGTTCATAATCTTCCAGTGCAAAGAGATGGTCTTTTACATCTGTGACTAGGAAAGTTTAGAAATTCCATCAGAGACTAGTCATAGCAACTTAGGTGCTTCAATTTTTTCTAACTGGAAAGGATTTTAAGAACTTCTATAATTACATCATTGGAGAGGTGAGGTACTAGAGGTGAGAAGTGACTTTCCCCTTTGTTCCTAAGCTTACAAGTTTCAACATCTGCAGGCAAAGATGGCCCAGCTCTGTGTCCATCCACAGAGGGGAAAGGTTTACCCGAGCACGGTTGGTACACTCATTCCTCTTCAGGTCACTGTTCCTCTGTGCACCAGAGCAGCTCAGCCAGAAAGAATTTCCAGCAATGCATTCTGAGAAGTCTGACCTCCAAACTTGTCCTATATTCTGTATTAAGTACAAATGGAAGAGGGCTCCACGCTGGTAACTCTGCCTTATATACACTGTCCAGAATAAAGCAACTAAGGGCTATTAAATGATTTTTGTGAATCTATGCAAGTTTTAAACTGGTGTTTACTAGTTGCACCTGCAAGCAGCTAGATAACAATTTATATTTTATGAAATGTCTTGGTTAAAAAAAACACTAGATTAGCTGCAACTGGATAAATATCCCTAACTTCACTTCAGTGAAGTCAGTAATCAATACATTAAACAAAATAACTTGGATTTTAATGCCAGTTCTGCCACCTCAGATCGGTATAAACTTGAGGAAGTAAAATTCTCTTAACTCTATTTTCTTTGCTTTAAAATGGAGATAATAAATTCCACTTTATTTTTGTTTGGTCTTAAGGATGAAACAAGTCAAAACACGTTGAACTCATGGAAGAGACTAACATGTATTAAGAGCTCAAAGATGTAACAATTACCTATTAAATAATACTAGATATTAAATAAGTTTAAAAATCATTTTCATGGCTATGTATGCCTTGCTGCAGCTGGTTCCTCAGTGATTTCTAGGCTCTGCATACTCTATTTCCTAGCAGTCCTAAGATGGTAGTGGCCTAATCCTATGACTGACCTCTGGCTTGAATCACTGTCATCTATTTGCCCTTTCAGTTCTTTCTTCAACTGTAGTTCTCCACCATTGGAAATTTCTGGTGTGGATTCTCTCTTATCAAATTAGCCACAGACTGATACATCTGCTAGGATTCAATATGTTATTTATTTTCTACCACTCATTTCTATACTTTAGAACTGTGTGTTATATATTTACATCTTAGTTACTGCTAAGGTATATATATGAGTATACTACTATATAAATCTTAGCTTTTTTAAAGTTTATTTATTTATTTTGAGAGAGAGAGAGAGAGTGAGCAGGGAAGATGCAGAGGAGGAGAGAGAGTGACAGAGAGAGAGAGAAAGAGAGAGAATCCCAAGCCGACTTCACACCTTCAGTGCAGAGCCTGATGTCGGGCCCCAACCCACAAACCTTGAGATCATGACCTGTGCCAAAAATCAAGAGTCAATTGCTTAAACATTTAACTGACTGAGCCATTCAGGTGTCCCATGAGTCTCTTTTTATATCACTCCCTATCCAGCACATATCTCTGTGGTTTTCAATACATTTTAACAATATATTATAAGGTAGACACTAATATTTACATTTGTGGTTTTATGATATGTGCCTAATAAAATATATTGGAAAAAAGCACGTCAAATGTTTACAGTGATTATTTCTGGAAGAGGGGATATGGATTATATTTTATTGTCTTTATTATTCTTTTTAACAGAAATTATTGGCATTTTCAAAAATGTTTATAAGAAATAGATACTGCTTTTATAATCAGAAAAAAAAAGCTATATTCATCCAAATGAGCTACTATAATTTTATAGTCATTTATGGTTTTGGACTTGTACTTAGAAACATTAAGCATATGTTGGGGCACCTGGGTGGCTCAGTTGGTTAAGGTCTTGACTCTTGTTTTGGCTCAGGTCATGATCTCACGATTTGTCAGTTTAAGCCACGTATCAGGCTCTGTGCTGACAGCATGGAGCTTGCTCAGGAGTCTCTCTTTCCCTCCCCAACTTGCTCCCTCTTTCTCTCTCTCAAAATAAATAAATAAACCTAAAAAAAACATCAAGCATATGGAAAGATATTATGCATTGCCTATTCAAAAAATATCGACTCTTAAATGTAATCCAAATTCAAATAGCCCTTTGAACACAAAATCGTGCCTCCTTCTAGAGAAATCTTACAGTTGGAAATAATTTTATTTAAACTGTTAAAATTTGGAAACTGGTCAGTTCATTACTTACTCTGTGTTTAGTTCCATCTTACTACAAGTTGACTGTTCCTTGTTACCTCAGGTCCCCCAATGATTATAAGATACTTTATGGGAGGGATCAAATACTACTTTCAAATCTCCCAATGTTCTTTAATAAACAGAAAGTAATAATTACTATAACAACAGTAATTATAATAGAGCCTATTATTTATTCTATGGTTACCATCTACAGTAGATATTATAATACATCATTTCAGTTAATTGTCATCACAACCCAATGGAATATTATCATCATTTTACAGATAAGGAACATAGGCAAGACAAATTAATTTGTAGAGATCACAAGCAACCCACTAGGTGTTAGAACTTACATTCAAAAGGATCCAACACAAAAGAATACAATAAAGATATCTAAATTCCTAAATAATTGTAGTATTTCATCTTATGAGAGACATTGAAATCTTTAAGGAATGAGGAATCAATAGGTTGTACTAGACCAGGAATGTGTCTTCCCTATGTCCTTTCTGCACCACAGAGCCCTCCAAGAGGCACACTAGATAAGTGAGAAATCATGAAAAAGTTTCAGGATTACTGATTACCTCATCACTTACTAAAGTCAAATCTGCTTCCTTCTTTTACATTCCCCATAGGCACGCCCTTGGCAAACACCACAACTCTAGCACTTCCAAAAGGGGGCATCTCCAAGGAAGAATTATAATACTGTATGTGAAGATGCCAAATATTTAAAAATCATTTCTTTTCTTAAAATCATGTCTGACATTTATCTAGGAGAATGTGCCACCTGCTGTAATGAATTGATCAGAAGAGAAGGAAGAAAAAGCAAACTAATAGCTCAAGAATAATAGGTCATTATGAAAATGAATTGCTTTGTAGAGCATATATAGAAACGTAGACACTGGGAATTAGCCCCTATTTGCTCTTCCAGAATCCAAACTGCAGTGTGTGTGTGTGTGTGTGTGTGTGTGTGTGTGTGTGTTTGTGTGTGTATGTGTGTTTGTGTGTGTGGTGTTCCACCTTAGAAACGAGAGATGAGATTTGTCCTGAGATCTATTCCAAAGTCATTTGAAAATAATTTCAGAGGCCCTCAACAGCACTGAAATACAAAACAGCACAGATACTCATCTTTAGAACTGCTCTTTAATTTTTTAATCTATTTGAATGACCGAGATAGAAACTTTTTCTGCCCTGCAGGACAAAGAATTTACTTTTCTTTCCCTTTTAAAGAATAGATAAGTAGAACCAATTTATTAATTTTTACATAAATAATCCATCAATAAATTGCCTTTCCAAAGCTTTAAATTATTTTACTTTCTAACCGTTAGTAAAAGAGATTGCCTGTCTCATTCAAGCTTTAAACACTAATTATTGCCAATCTGATAGTTAAAAATTATACCTAATTTCTGTGCTAATTTGCATCTCTTTTGCTGTCAAATTGAGTGCATTTTCATCAGTTTTTCAGTCATATGTATTTCCTCTTTTGTGAATTATCTCCAGGTGTGCCATTTCCATTAGTTTTCGGTTTTGACATTTTCTTCAGCTATCCTCAAATAGATATTATCTGATTGTCTATTCATTATCAATAGTTAATAATTTTATTTTCAACTTGTAGTTACAATTTTTATATTCACACACAATTTTAATGTTTTTAGATCACATCTATTAATTTTTTATGATATATTTTATCATTTTTATATCCAAAAAGTTATTCTCATCTGGAAATGAGGCAGATATTAACCTCCATTTCTGTATAGCCTTTTAAACTGTCTTTGTTTTCCACCTTTGGGACTTTAGTACACTTGGAATTAATTTTTATAAATGTGGAAGAAATGTGTCCATATTAATTTCTTGCTAAATATGCTAATTTCCCAATATATTTTATTCAATAAAACAAAATGTCACCAAATTATATTTATTAAGTATCAAATGAAAAAATCACAAAAGAAAATCATGTGCACCCAGCTATCAAATCAAATACTATCAGGAGAAAACCATCAGACTGCCTCCCAAGAATTTTCTTACACAATTCCATAATGAATTTACTATACTTCAGAGTCTGACATAGTCCAAATCCTGACTTGTCAACATATCAAAAATATTTTTTCTCTCAGGAATAATACATCTAAACCAAACTCACATAAGACTAATAGCAAAACCAGATGTCAGTGAATTCATTTGCAGCGCCACAATGACCACATTCTCCTGTCTCTAGGTCTAGCGCGTTCTATTTCTGTGAGGCTGACTGGCACATGGCTCAGAATAACAATAACAAATGACTGGGGCTGGGAGGCTCCTGGTTGGCTCAGTCGGTAGAGCATTCGACTCTTGATCTCAGGGTCATGAGCTCGCATTGGCCGCAGAGCTCACTTAAAACAATTTTTTTTCAAATGATGGGGCTTAGGGGCCAGATAGGACTTAAATTAATTCGAACGGCTGTCTGATTTTTGTTTTCGTTATTAGGCTACTGATAGTTTAATATGTAAATAATTGTATGCTTCTTTATGGTGATTTTATATGTACAGTTATGTACTGATTTCACAACTCAGCTCTCTAGGAGCAAGCTAATTTCTAAGTTCTTAGGAATACTATTCCTTCTAACACCAAAATGCTGATAAGAATGTTGTTTCTACTTATCAATTTTGTTTGTTTTAAACTGTCTGCTTATTTTTATGGAGATCCACTTTCTTTTTAACTAAGGTAGTGGTTAAATAGGTTTTAATATGTGATAGGGTAATTTTATTTTTACTCTTCTATTTCAAACTATTTACTCTTTGCCTCTTTCTTATTTAAGAACAATTTTAGAAGTACCTAAGTTTTTAAATAAGAAATAAAAGGCATTTTGAGAGTATTACTAAAATTAAATTAAGTAAATAAATATTGGAAAAGCTGACATCCTTAGATTCTCAGGTCTCCTCTTTCACAATTTATCTCTTTATTGATTCAATGATTGTATGTTAATATTTTTTTTTAGTCAGGCTCTGCACAATGTTCTTATATTTTATGTAGGGATTATGAACAGGACTATATTTCATTGTAACTTACTGTTGCTGATATCTGGAAAAATTATCAAAGGTATCCATTTAAAACAGTCTTATATCCAGGTCATTTGTGGAAGTATCTCATTATGCTTTACCCACTTATACCCACTAGATCTAGTTTCATCCAGATGCTTTTATTCATTGAACAAAGTTTTAGGACCATGCACCTGACACAATATGAAACTCTAAAGAAACAAAGATAAAGAGTTTACAGTCATTGGATGAAAGGAACTTGTTCTAGTAAATGGGAAAGACTGAAAAAAAGTAAAGTAGATGAGAGAGATGACATTGCAAAGAGGAAGAACAAATATCCAGCCTAGAGATCTAGCACAGTACTATGCGCTGCTTTACAAATTTGCCTCAAATCACTCTGCTAATTTTCAGTTGTAGATTGGTACTTGGCTGCCTTTTTCCTTGCTAATAGGTGCAATGGGTATATCTCATTTGATTCATAAAGTGTTGCATTTTTAAATGTTCAGCAGATACTATACTGTTTTAAAGAATTATGATTCCAAAAAGACTTAACTTTAGGCATCACTGCTCAGGTATCTTTTAATCTCAAGGCAAATGATCTATCTTTAAAATGCACAGATCCTACAAGCATAACAGATATCCAAGTGGAATACAGCAGGCTAATAACTGCCCTGTCTACCTTCAGCAATTTCCAAGCAATGGTTGTTCACTCTGTAGTGAGGGTGTTTAAAGTGTACAGTATTAGGAAGTAATACAACAGGAAAACAGGAACTATGAACCCAATAGGCTTGAAGGGTAGTAAATATTAGTTTCAAAATCCAGGGCCTGAAGAATACTGGCATTTAACTATACAGTTGACACTATTTCCACATATGAAGTTGCTACTTTAAAGAGAATGTCTTAGTCTGTTTAAGCTGCTATAACAAAATACCACAGACTGAGAGGTTTATAAACAACAAATTTATTTCCCCCAGTTCTAGAGGCTGGAAGTCTAAAATTATGATGCCAGCGTGTTCCAGTGAGGGCCCTCTTTGAGGTTTCAGGCTTCTCATTATATCCTCATGAGTTGGAAGGGACTAGAAATCTCTCCAAAGCCTCTTTTATAAAGATATTAAACTCATTATGAGGGCTCTGCACTCATGACCTAAGTCCTAAAGGTCCCACCATCCAAAAGCCATCATGTTGGGCATCAGGTTAATACAGAAATTTGGGACGAACATAAACATTTGGACCATAGAAGAGATATAAATCTTTTCCAAACACAATAATAAAAAGAAACCTATCAATTTAATAGTACTAGCTTTTTTATCCTGGAACCAAGAAATTTTCCGATTTCATTGTGCTTTTTGTCTGCAATTCCTTTTTTATATTTATAAAGCAATATATTCTTAAGTTAGACATTCTTCTAGATAATTTACATTCAGCTTTCTATTTTCACATTCCTTCCATACTAGCAAGTAGTATGGCAATGCATATTTGGAGGGTAATAGAGTAGTATTATCTACACTGTTGCTCTCTTATTTTTGCTATAAATAAAAATTGTATGAAAATACAGAAAAAATTCCAGAAATATGTGGGGAAATATTTCTAGGATATCACCAAACTAGTGTAAAAATTATAGTTGCTGACTTCCTGAGGCTGTATTTCTTTGTTATTGGTGTTGCTGTGCTTCTAATTTGAAAAGTAAACTGAATAATGTTAATAATGGGCCAACTTTTGAATATATGGTCAGTACATATTTTAAAATTTTCCAGCAAGGGGGAATGCTATATGTTTATTTGACATTTGGAGTTTCTAGGAATGTGTTTGTTTATATGAAACAACATACAAAACCCAAAAAAAGCAATGTTTATTTTTGTAATTCATCAATTATTTTCAAACAATATTTTTAAATCTGAGCTGAAATCATAGCACATAACCAAATGGTCCTTTGATCAAGTATTAATCATAATCAATGAGACCTCTACAAGCCTTTTCTTCTATCCACTATCTGGCATAGAATTAATTAGACCAAAGACCAGGAATTCACTCTTTTTATCTTCTCTTCTTTCTCTCTTCCCTTCTTTTCTTTTCCTCTTTCTTTCTCTTTCTCCTTTTTCTTTTTTTAAAGGAAATATCTCTTTGCATTGCTCCAGAAAAACCCAAAAACTAAGAACTTTAAAAGTAACAAGATATAATGTGGTGTAGAGGAAGGAATCTTAGTCTGGAAATCCAAGGACATCCGTTCCAATTATATTTTCAGAGCTGGATGACTTGCATGACACCAGGGAAATCAGTCCTTCTGGTTTTCAAACTTCCTTTGATAAAACAGAGTGATTGGCCTAAGTAATCAATGCAAAAATAGTTTTACATCACATATCCATGTTCAAAGGCTGTTGGATATTGTAGAGTAATAATGATACAGGTTAAGTGGTGGTCATTAAATTTACCATAATAAATAATCATATACTTGGGCTTATATTAGGATGTGAGTTTAAATAAATAAGAGTGTTGAACACAGTTATTTAAGCCCTTTTGCTTGCATTTTATTTTTTAACTATGATTATGTGTCATATGAATTATCAACTTATAAGTAATGGTCAATATGGTCATACTATACTATGCCACCTCATATAGAAATATAACCTCTAAATTATGTAAAGAGCCTAAATGCCCAACAACTGATGGATGGATAAAGATGCGGTTTATATATACAATGGAATACTACTTGACAATGAGAATGAAATCATGCCATTTGCAGCAACATGGATGGAACTAGAAGGTATTATGCTGAGTAAAATTAGTCAGTCAGAGGACAGATATCTTATGTTTTCACTCAAGAGTGGTTCTTGGGAAATTTACCAGAAGACCATGGAGGAAGGGAAGGGGAAAAATAATTACAAATATGAGGAAGGAGGCAAACCATAAGAGACTCTTAAATACAGAGAACAAACTGGGGTGGATGGTGGGGGTAGGAGAGAGGGAAAAATGGGTGATGGGCACAGAAGAGGGCACTGTTGGGATGAGCACTGGGTGTTGTATGTAAGTGACGAACCACAAGAATCTACTCCAAAAACCAAGAGCAGTCTTTACACACTGTATGTCAGCCAGTTTGACAATAAATTATATAAACAAATAGATAAATAGATAAAATACAAAAATAAGAAATTTAACCTTTAAATAGATTTATTCTAATAGCAAAGTAAATATAATCACATTCAAAAAGTGAAGTTTGAATTCATATCACCTTCTTGCACGTAGAAATTGCCTTCTAAGAAAATAGCTTGATCCCTTCTGAGACAATCTTTAAAATATGTAATAGGAAAGAAGGGAAACTTTGACCATTACAGAGTACAAATTTTGCTGACTGGAAATTTGCCACAGTGCATCCCGATTCAGAAGAGAATAAATAGGGGCGCCTGGGTGGCTTAGTCGGTTAAGCGTCCGACTTTCACTTAGGTCGTGATCTCGCGGTTCGTGGGTTCGAGCCCCGCGTCGGGCTCTGTGCTGACTGCCAGCTCAGAGCCTGGAGCCTGTTTCAGTCTGTGACTCCCTCTCTCTCTGACCCTCCCCTGCTCACGCTGTCTCTCTCTCTCTTCTATAAATAAATAAAAACATTTAAAAAAAAAAAAGAAGAGAATAAATAGTTTATAAACTGAGCTTTGCTGAAGTAATCGTCTTCATTAGCACAGTTTTCCTCTGACCCTGAATTGACCCTGGAGCTCTAATTACCGTAAGTTTAAGTATAATTGTGAACATACGGTAAATGAAGAATACACGAACCTGAGTGAATTTACAAAGTCAGCTATGTAAAAACAGATTCTTAGAGGTCAAACTAAACTAATATATAAATACATAATGATTTTCACCTCCAGAAATAGACGTTATTCTCTCTCTCAAAATAATTACTATCATTCTAACTTCATAAGTATGAATTATTATTGCTTTGTAAGTCAAGCTGATTTCAAATCTTACTTTTCCTTCTATTTTGTAATCCTTATTATAGTATTCTATGTTGATCTTTTCTCATTTAAAAATGTTGCTATTTTCTTAATGCAGACACAATTGACCTTGTCCAGAGCAATCTTGTTTTTACATAAAATTTCAAGCTGGTGAAGGCATACAGAAAAGCAAAATGCTGCAAGCAGTAAATGTTGCTCAGTGTACATTCTCCAACATTAGCATGTCTAAATGTTCCTCTTTTATCCCAATAAGTATCTATTTTATGCTTACTCTTTCCAAAATGCTTCTAGTTTCTTTAAAATTCAAGTTGCTGACCACTCTTCCAACGGGTAAAATTCAAGTAAATAATGTAAAGAAATAAAGGTTACAACGAACTTTTGTATGTCTGATTGTGTAGTATAGCCCCAATTATTTGGGGAACTAAGGGTTGGACGCTAACCTGGAAGTTGAATGATGAGACCCCTAATGATGATTTTCATTTCCACTTTATGTTATAATGTAGAAAGTATTTGCAGGAGTAGTGTGTGTATTTTAATTCTCTACTATTTAGTACTAATGTTTAGCCATGAGTAATGTGTATTTTCTGAATGGCTCCTTTATTGTAAGTCAATGAAATTATTTTGTACTTCAAAGAAACTCTATTTCTTAATATTCATTGTATTACCTGATGTTTATTTAGGGAAATCATCACATTGGCTTACCACCAATTAGAATATTACTGATATAAAGAATAAGGATGACACAAAGAATGATTACAGAAAAGTAATTAGGAGATATTTGAAGTTAGTTCTGATGGACTTCTTAATTGAAAGCCAAAGAAAGTACTACTCAATTTAGATCAAGCAAATAGAATCTCCCTAACTCAAAGCTCCATCATCATTTCATTTTGATATGAAAACATTATAAAGTACCCGATTTAAAGTCGAAACACATTTGCCAACAGTCTAACCACGTTTACATTTTAACATAACTATCATTTCTCTTCTCTCCCACATCTGAAGCCTGATCACATTATCCAAGTTTCTTCAAGACTCTAGCAAGGCTACTGATAACAACACAAGGTATAGAACATGATAAAATTGGAAAGCACATGCATTTTTGAGATAGAGAAATGAAGTAAGTGATCTCTCCCCTAGCATTGTGCTTAGGACACAGTAAGTAGCAGATTGTTGACCAAACCAGTGAATAAGAGTGATTCATCGATGACAATGAATGAATGATCCAGCTAACTACACAATGGCTCCGTATATAACACAAAACATTCAACAATGTTACTATAGCGATTACCACCATGGGAAAAACATAATAGAAAGACATTTGAGCATCATGTGAATTTTAACAGTACAAAGTTCACTCTTAAGTTCTACTTTCCTTAACTGAATAATAAAGTGATTAGTTAAGTCTGGGTTAATTTTATCTATTAGTTTAGCTATGGATGACTCATAATCATTGTCATACAATTGTGCTGGTCCTCTCTGGCCCTCACAGTAAAAGCTTCTACAAAAATAATTTTTAAAAAATCCTGATACACACACAATAGGAATGCAAAGAAGGAAAGCTACTTTTTGTACAGGGAGATTCTTGAGTAAAATTAAAATTTCAAGAAAGAGTTCCATGTGCCTTAAGTCAACCACTATTTATATTTTAGTCATAGCTACATAAAAGATTATATTGGGTATTTAGAATTCTTTCAGAAGATTAAAAAAAAGAATGTTTTTATAAACATTGCATTTTGAATTTGGTCCTGAATAGATATTTGCAAGCAGTGATGCTCCACGTTAAGCTATAATATTTATTTTCTTCAAATATTCTATTATGAATTCTTCCTATAACTCATTCTAATATCTTATTTCAAAGTGAGGACATTTTATAAAACATAATAAATGTTTGCTACCGCAGATCAAACTCTTCTCTGTTTTTGGTTTTCTGAATGTAGAGTATCTGTAATATTCTATGGTAATCTTTACTATATATACACAAGTTTTTTTGTGTGGTGAATATTATTAAGCATCACATCAATCCTATATTCATAATACCTGTGTATAAACATTTATTTCCTTTCTTTTCAATTTTGCATTTTATACCTATATTGCTCTTTTGAAATAAGATATGTTGCTTATTGAATTTCTTTTCTCCCTGGATTTGTTTCACAATAGTCTGCCTTCTGGTTTAACACTTGGATACAAATTAGGAGAATTTTGATCCTGGTATGAGGAACCTGGTAATTTATTGATTCGAAGTCTCTTTCAGTTGTGAAATTTCTAACATCTAAAGAATCATAGAAAATGGAGAATATAGAAGACATCACAGGAACATCTAAGATATTCCATTCTTTTTTTAAAAAAAATTTTAAATGTTTATTTTTAAGAGAGTGAGCGAGAGAGCAAGCACTAGTAGGGAAAGAGCAGAGAAAGAGGGAAACATAGAATCTGAAGTAGGCCCAGGCTCTGAGCTGTCAGCACAGAGCCAGATGCGGGGCTCGAAGTCACCAGACAGGAGACCATGACCTGAGCTGAAGTCTAATGCTTAACAGACTGAACCACCCAGGTGCCACCAAAGATATTTCATTTTTTATTGTTGAAGTTGTTTCACTTTTTTTTTGTTAAGACTGAACTCTACATATGGCTTTGCAGGTGGCAACTTTTCAGTGTCTAAAAAAATGTCTCAGATTGTCCACCAGAATAGCAACATTAATCCCTCCCCATTTATCACTCAGTTTTTGACTAATCATCTTCCATGTTAACAATTCTATTGGTTATACTTTATACTGACAAAATTGTTAATATTTACTTATGGTAGATATTCTTATAAATGAAAAGAAGCCAGGAAGACTGAAAAAGTATGTCAGCAAAATATAAACGAAAATTTATGAAGGATAAAAACAAATATTAACTGAACTAACATACAGGAAAAAGTCTGCTCAAACTCACATAAATTTTAAATAAATACAGCACAGCAAATATATTTACCCCAAAATAATTTTGTAAATTAAAAGCAAATAACTCCAAAAATTTTTAAAAGAGCAGTAGAACAATTTTTGAAAACTTCAAATAAGCAAATAATGTTGATAAAAACATTTATTAATAAAATAGATGCATAAAAGTAGATTAATTTTTGGTGCTTGTTCTTTGAAGAATAACTTACACAAATGTCTAGCAATAATAGTCCCAGTATATAAAAAGAGGAAAGCATAGATAAATAAAATTTGGAAAGAAAAAGAAAGCAAAACTGTGATGTAATATAAATTGAAATATAGGTATAACATTAACCACAAATTTTATGCCAATAAATTTAAAGACCTGAAAGACTTAAATGTAATGGATTGTTTTCTAGGAAAATATAAATTACCAAATTTGACTGATGAAAACATAGCCAATTTAAATAAAATACAACCTTAAGAGAACGTTAACTCTTAGTTTAAAAAAAAAATGCATAAAGGAGAGTAAGAAGACTTTTTACTAGTATGTTTGACCATATCTTCAAGGGACAATTTATTCATAATTTATGTAAAACATAAAGTGGGAAAGATATTCATCTGATATTTGAGGAACAGTATAACTTTATCCCCAAATTGGAAAAGTATGCAGAGAATTTATAAATTTTTTAACTTACATGTTTAAATTAAAAAACTGAATAGTTTCAGGGGTGCTTAGGTGGCTCATTTAAGCATCTGACTCTTGATTTTAGCTCATGTCATGATCTCACAGTTTTGTGAGTTCAAGCCCTGGGTCAAGCCTTGCACTGACAGCACAGAGCCTGCTTGAGTTTCTCCCTCTGTCTCTGCTCCTCCCTGGCTTGCAGTCTCTCTGACTTTCTCAAAAATAAACAATAAATAAAAACAGTATTTTCAGACAAAATCAATATAAGTACCAAAAATAATATATCAGAACAAAGTAGTACTAATTCTTTGAATATAAGAGTAATTCACCATCATATAAAGCTATCAGTGTAATTTGCCCAATAAAGAAAAAATTCTACAAAATCTAACAATTCTTATTGTTAAGAACAAAACCTTAATGAACTAGGCATAGATAAGTTTTTCTTCTATTGAACAATTACAGTATACACTATGCATTTTGTATATTTATACTTTATCTTCTTTATTAACTTGAATGAACATTTATCTATTTATATATTAAAAAATAACATTGACTAATTTGGTCTATTCTTTTCTGTACTTCCTTAATTTCTAATTTTATCATTATTACTTAGTTCATATTCTCTTTTATTTTGTGTTTTTTCTAGTTTTCTGATTTGGAGATTTATTTTATCTACATGTGCTGATTAAATTTTCAAGGCTATACATGTCCCTATAGTCACTGACTTTATATCTAAATATTAGATTCTAGGGGTGTCTAGGTGGCTCAGTCAGTTGAGCATCCAACTCTTGATTTTGGCTCAGGCCATGATCTCATGATTCATGAGATCAACCATGTAGAACCTGCTTGGAATTCTCTCTCCCTCTCTTTCTGCTCCTCCCCTGCTTGTGTGCATGCATTCTCACGATCTCGGTCTCAAAAGTAAATACATAAACTTAAAAAAAAAGATCCCCTCTCTTTTTCTGTTTATCTTCTCACTCACCCATTCTCTAAAAAAAAAAAAAAAAAGAAAGATTCTAATAAGTAGTATTTTTATTATTATACCATCATAGGGATTAGTAATTCTAAGAAAAATGATGAACTGATTCTCATTGTTATCCAAAGAATGAGTTTGTAAATTTGAAATTTAAAAACTGTTAAAACATTTTTTTAAAAAAGTTAGAATTCATTGGTTCAAATTAGAAGCATAAAAAAATGGAACAGAATTTTGGTCAGAAAGACATGCATAAAAAAGACATATGTAGGCTTGTAAATGAATTTAATATTAGGTTAATTTGGCCTGTAAGTTTAATGGGAGAAAGAAGAAATATTTACTAATAAGCACAGTTTGGACATTTGATCATTTGAAAGAAAAAAAATGCTAAATTTCTATTAAAACTTTACATAACAGATGGCTTCAGATGCATTAAATATATACCATAAAAAAGCATAAATATTAGGAAAAAACAAATGATTTTATGTTATTTTATATATTGGGATGTGAAAAGTGTTCCTAAAGAGACACTGAAACTATATATTTAAGTTGTGTGATTTATAACTTAAAATGTAGAACATCTTTACTCTAGAAATGATCTATGAAGGAATAATAAGACTAGTGCCAAACTGGAATGAAAAATTTGCAATGCACAATTATAAAAATAATTCATATTCAATATATAAACAGAAATATAAAGATATGTATAATATATATCAACAATATATAAAAAGCTCTTACCAATGAATAAATTAAGAGTAAATGACTCGCTAAAGAAAACTGAGCAAAAACTCTCTAAAGAACACTGAGCAAATGCACTAGCAAAATCCACTTCTAGGGCAGAGGGACAGAGAGAGAGGGAGACATAGAATCCAAAGCAAGCTCCAGGCTCTGAACTGTCAAAGTAGAGCCCCACGCAGGGCTCAAATCCACAAACTGCTAGATCATGATCTGAGCAGAAGTCAGACACTTAACCAACTGAGTCACCCAGGTGCCGCAACAGGCACCTTTTAATAAATACTTCAACATATAAGCAAATATATACATATATACCCATTTATATACATATACACATGCAAATATTTATGTACTATGGTAATTAAAAATTATAAACTATGCCTATGCCTATTTTAAGGAAATAGAAAAAATAAAATATGGCACATAAGGTATGATGAAACTATTAAGAAGAATGAGGTATGGTTACATCAAATTATTTCCAAGATATTATATGCTTATCTGTGCTCCTGTGTGTGTTTTTATATAAGAGAGATTAAATAATAAGACAGAGAGAAAAAAAAAGAGAGAAACTAAGTGTGGCTACCTCTAGGGTGTATATTGATATAGTCAAGAAAGAATGGTATGCCAGAATTCTCTGATTTTATTGTGTATAATACTTAGGGTGTGATATTTTTATAACATACATATAATTTTGATTATAAAAGTAAAGTATTAATTTTAAAATATTAGATCCAATACTTTGAATTCTATTTTTATTTATCTTATCCTTCATATTTATTTGATACTATAAACTTTTAATATCCTCAGATTATACACATCTGCATTTATATAATTTGAATTCCCAAAGTCAGATTATTAAAATGCATGGGAGACATTTAAAATATTATTTAAAGGAGTGCCCGGGTGGCTCAGTAGGTTAGGTGTCCAACTTTTGGTTTTGGCTCAGGTCATGATCTTGCTGTTCGTGGGTTCCAGCCCTGCATGAGGCCCCATACTGGCTGCGTAGAGCCTGCTTGAAATTCTCTCTCCCACCCTCTCTCTCAGCATCTCCCCTGCTGGCTTGTTCTCTCAAAATAAATAAACTTTTAAAAAATTTAAATATTATTAAACATTTAAGGAAAAGATCATCCATTTTTGTATCCTCTGAAGAGTCTGTTATAAAGTTATTATTCCATAAGTTTGTCTTTGGTGCACATTGCATGAAACATTGCAGTCCATAGGAGAATATGATCATTGATATCTTGAGACTATGAAACGGATGTTTTGTATAACTATGGAGGAAAGCTTTATGTAGAGCTTTGACAGTCAAAAAAATAGTAGGAAAATGTTAAAATAAAAATATGTATGTAATTATCTTAAAGCCTTACAGAATATTTAATGTGTATTATTAGATTTTACTTACAATTAAATATCAAATTGTTAAAATAACTTTGCTAATATATATAAAATTAAATGTGTTGCTATGTAATTGACTAGCCACACAAGTAATCAAAGTTCATTAAAAATACATAATTGAAAAAATACCATTATAATAGCTGATTATTAAACCAGTTTTTAGATTATCTGATACCATGACTAATATGCAATAAATATTTAATAAATATTAATTTAAAAATAAAAGCAATGGCTGGTATTTACTGAATGCTCATTCTGTACCTGGATTTGCAGCAATTATGATATATGCATTATCTCACTGTCTCATCAAAAACAACCCAAGAAATGAATTATATGGATCACTGATCCCTGACAAGGCTACCACCTAGTGGTGGCTAATCTAAGCTTTCATCAGTTACCTCAGAATTGTTATGGCATTCCAGGAAAGAAGGGTAGGGAATACAGAGGGACAAAAATTAAATTGCTGAATAACTGATATAAAGATATCACAGAATCTTAAGTTAAGGATGTTGTAGCCTACTTCTTCACATTCAAATATGCCCATTTTGAGAGGTTGTGTTAAGGGATCTGAACACTATGAAAATAAAAGATCTCTAATATGGGCACTGAGGAACATGATTTATAAATGTTACTATTTTTGAAAAAAAAGTATATTATTTTAACTAAATTTTTATATCAGTATCATCTAAACTATGTTCAATTTACTGGCCATTATATTACAGAATATTAAAATAAGATCTTTCTATGAATAGTTGGATATAAGGGGAAAATCTGAAAGATCTATTGGGGTCAATAAGAAGAGAAAGAAGTTGAAACTACCTATCTACACAGGAAACTATCAGTGTTGTTCTACCATGTCTGTCAACTGCAAATCTGCTGGTATTCGGATTTTGGACACAGCTTTTAATAAGCTTATAAATGGTTTCCATGGCATGACCCACACCCCACCCAAAATCTCATGCACTTGGAATTGAGCAAGAGATCTCACGGGACTTCACACTCAATTACAAAGTACTCTGAAGGGTGGCTTTATGCTGGTTTTCTCAATTAATTACAGCAAATGTCACCATGGACAGCTTGCAGTAGTTAACTGAATTTGACAGGTTAACTTGAGAGCCCTATTCACTGAATGCACTAGAGACTTGGGGTGAGCAAAAGGGCTGCCCAAGACAGAAAACAGAAGACTTCAAGAGAAAAAAAAAATAGTGGCATCAGCACTAGGCAGCTTGGAAATATTTATCTCCAAAAGAAACAAATGACGGGAGAATACATCCATGCAATACCATTTCATTATTTGTATATTCTATTAGATAGTTCAATTTGCTTATATTTTGGAGATTTCTGTACTAAGATTTTATAATGTGAACTATCTCAATAGCTATTCATAATTAAAGTATCTTGCTCTTTTGTGTTTCTGATTGGCCATGTTCAAAGGCCATGGGAATACAATTTTAGTTCAAAATTGATCTTATTTTCTATCTCCCCACCTTAAAGTTATCTTCTACTCCAATTTTCCTGATGTTTGTCAAAACAGTAACCTCAGAACAGTCAACCTAATTCAAAATGTCATCTTTGACTTCTTGTACTTTTACTTCCTTTGCTTCTACTAATATCTTTCAGTAATTCTCATTACTTCTATTCTTCAAATATCTCTAAAATCTCTGTTCTAGTCTTATTACTATTTCTCTAGCTCAGAATCTCATTATATTAGCTTATATAATAATAATTACTTTAAAAGTCACCAATACTGGGGTACCTGGATGGCTCGGTTAGTTAGCCAGCCAGGTTAGTCGGTTGAGTGTCTAACTCTTGATTTTGGCTCCTGTCATGATCTCACAGTTCATGAGATTGAGCCCCACATTGGGTTCTGAACTGACAGCATGGATTCTGCTTGGATCGATCTCTCTCTCTCTCTCTCTCTCTCTCTCTCTTTCTCTCTCTCTCCTCTACTCCTTCTCTCTCAAAATAAATAAACTTTACAAACTAAAAATTAAATAAATAAAAAGCATCATGTCTGATATCCCTACCTTCATTTTCTGGTTCCCTCTCTGCTCCTGGCCTTGTGTCTATCTACTTCACAGTTCTCATGTGAGTCTTTTTCTACAATGCAGAACTAATTATATTATTTCCATCTCTAGTAAGACTGAGAGACTAACAGTTACATTACATTTATTAAGATTGAAAATTAAATAGGCACATTTGGGCTAGATACTACTGTATCAAGCAGTGCTCTACAGGAAATGCTAAAATGCAATTTAAAATATAAGGACTAAAATAAAATTCTAAGGAGACATTAGAATTATGCTTAACCTAAAACAGAGCATAAAAAGAAAATCAGAGGAACAGAATTCAGGGGAAAATAAATAGAAAACAAATAATAAAATGCTAGACCTAAACTTACATCAATGATTAAATTGAATATTGATGGCATATACATTCCAACTAAATGGTAGAGATTTTCACACTGGATTTTTTTTTTTTTAAATAAAGCTGAAAAACTATATGGTACCTATAAGATATGCATTTTAAAGATAAAGTCTTAGATTGCAAGTTACATGATGATTAAAGATATATAATGCAAACAGTAAGTGTCAGAAAGCTGGAATTCCAGGGTCTCTGGGTGGCTCAGTTGGCTAAGCATCTGACTCTTGATTTTGGCTCAGGTCATGATCTCACAGTTCATGAGTTCAAGCCCTGCTTCAGGCTCTGTGCTGACAGGATGGAGCCTGCTTTGGATTCTGTCTCTCTTCCTCTCTCTCTCTCTGCCCCTTCCTCACTCATGTTTGCTTGCTCTCTCTCTCTCTCAAAATAAAGAAGTAAATTTTTTAAAAAAGAATGCTGGAGTTCCTATTTTAATAAGAACGAAGTAGATTTACAAAAAGGGAGGAAAATTGGAGATAATGGAAGTCACTTCATAAAGATCAACGTAAAAAGAAAAAGAGAAAAGACATTAACGATAATAAATATGCATACCCCCAGAGCAAAGCTTCAAAACACATCAAGCAAACACTGACAGAAATATGAGAGAGACAAATCCACTGTTTTAACTGGATGTTTTAACATTCCTCTTTTAGGAACTAATAGAATACATAGTAAATAAAATCTGTTAGGATATAGAAATTTTGAACAATAATTTACCACCTTGTCCCCATAGGCATTTGTAGAACTCTTCATCAAACAACTTCGAAATACACATTATTTTGCAAGTAATTATGGAATGCTAACAAAGGCACACCATGTACTAGGCCATAAAATAATTCTGAATACCTTCAAAAGTTGAAATCTTATAGTATGTGGCTTCTGGCCATGAAAAATTAATTTAGAAATTAGTCATCACATTCCTGGACACAATATTTGCTATTACATATAAAATTAATAAATTAGAATTTATCAAAATTAAACTTGAGCTCACTGAAACATAAAAATAAGAAAAAGAAACACCATGCACTGAAAGAACATACTATTGAGATATATCTGATAAAAGATTTGGCACATGAATAAAGAGAGGTTTTATAAATCAATAATAAGAAGAAAAGCAATTCAATTAAAACATGAGCTACATAACTAGATCAATGGAATAGAACAGAGAACCCAAGTTTCTGGTTGTCAATTGGGACAAGGCTCAGATGATATTACTCATATGTCTTGGGCTCATTCACGATGCATTCACCTGGCACTTCCTCCAGGGATAGATGATCTAAGATCACCTATTCTCATGCCTGGTTGTCAGAAGGTTGGTGCCTGGAGCACCTTAATTCTCCTCTACTTGGCCTCTCTGACTTTTAGCTATAGCATGTTCACAGGGTGGCAGAATTCTACCAGGAAGAGAAAGTAAGCATCAAGACCTACATGGCATCACACAGTGTTACTTTTACATTCTATTGGTCAAAGCAAGACATAAGGCCATCTCAGATTTGAGGAGTTAGGAGACCAATGTCACCTCTTGATATGGGAAGCTGCAAACTATTCAGTTATTTTAAACTCACCACACCATCTATCCATTTTTTATCTATAATTTATCTATAATCTATCTACAGCCTATCTATCTATGTTATATTTATCCATCTAACCCTCTACCAATTATCTATCTACAGATAAAACAAATAGCCCATTTTCAATAATTTGTCTATCTAAGTAAAGAGAGTATGAGTGTTGAAAGTTTTGTAGGGTTAAGGATGCGTGGCTAGTTCAGTCGGTGGAGCATGTGACTCTTGATCTCATGGTTGTAAATTCAATCCCCACACTGAGTGTCGAGATTACATAAAAATAAAATCTTAAAAAATTTTAAGAAGTTCTACAGTATTAAAATTTTTCAATGTAAGTTGTTGGGGGAAATATTTATATGAAATAAGATTCAAAAAATCTTATTTTTCCTACTTATCATATATTTCTGTTTAATTTTTTTCATCACTGTTCCCACATAACAAAATCATCCTAGAGTTATCCTGATCTTAAGGTTCTAGTGAATCCATGTATAGGAGGACTTATCCATGTATAGAAAGATGCTATTTGCATACATGTAGTCTTCATGATAGTCTCAATGGGCTGCTGGGCAGAATTACCTTGTACATTAGTTTTTCTAAGATGTTTTTTGAAGTGATTTCTGCAATATTTTTGCTGCTAATTTGGAATATACCAAATAAACTATTTTCTATGAATTGTCATTCTTTGCCATACCAGTAAGTTTCAGACCATCGTGAGCTTATTCTTTTAGTACTCAAAGTAAATGTTTGGATATTTTTCCAATAATAGACTTTTTTCAATTACTATTAAACTTAGTACAAGAGTCTTTGAAATTTTAATTTATTAACATCACACACATTTCTATTATGTACAAATTTATACTTTATATAATGGCAAAAGCAGAAATAATGTGGTCATTAGTAAATTAATTTCCCTGCTCTTATCTCTATTATTTCTCTTAACCACTACTTGAAAGTTTTTATAATTTATATTTAACTATGTATTAATTTGTACTCTGTTAATTTAGTTAAGATGAAGCATGCTTCCGAGAATTCCATGCCCTATATGCTCTAGCCTAGAGTTGGCTAAAATAGGAAATTGCTTGAGAACTGGAGGGTAGAAGTAAAGCAGCCACCATTACTCTTTAAAGGTCATTGGGTTAGATGACCTGACAGACAGAAAAAATGGCTTTCATCTTGTTTTGCTCTATATCCAGCTCTTCTCACTGCCAGCCCTACTGATCAATAGCAACTAAAGTCCATTATCAGATATTTGGCTGGAGACCTTTAAAAGCAAGAGCTTTGCAATTTGGACCATCTGCCCTAGATTTTTTTCCTTAACTACTCTTATGTTTCCATTTCATTTGGTAGCTGGACATGACTAGCTTTTCAGAATCTCCTTTAATTCCTGACTTTTGGCCATGTCAGTTCTTTAATAGGGCTGGCTGGCTAGTGATCTCCCAAATCCTTCTTCCCGATCCTCCCTTCCTCAGTATTTCCCATAATTATATAAGGTCTTATTCTTATAATTAATTCCTAATCCATAATTCTCATGATAGATTCTTTCCTTGTTTAAAACCTATTGATAACTATCAAGGAACACTTCAGAGTCTAACATAGTGTTGGTTTATAAGATGTTGCACAATATAAAATAAGGCAATTTTTAGTTTTTACTAGATTTTCTCCAGAATATTATTATTCCTACTTAATACTACTTATGTATGGAAAAATTATAAACATTTCCTTTCCATAAATCTAAGAAATATTTCAGTAGTAAAAATATGTAATTTAATGAATTGCATTTCAAGTGCAATATGGATTTGGAAACTTATCTTTGTAAAGCAAATAATTAATAATGGAAATTTTTACTTGATAATTAGAAAAGAAGCCAAAGTTCATTTTTACAAAGTCTTAACGATTCCTTTACTTTGGGTAATTTAAACAAAAGAAGATCCTTTGTTGTTAAGTTTAATTCATTTTTTCTCCTTTGCATTGTACATCCCTTTTTAACTTTCAAGGTCATAGTTAATACACAATGAAGGATACCTTTATTTCACCAGGGGACATAGTAAATGGTAGATTTACACTTAAAAGCAAAAGCTCTGCCTTTAGTATGTTGAGATTCAGCTCTCTTCTTTGTACTTCAATTCCCAGTTCTTTGCAGTTTCCTCTCTTCTACAAGTATTCATTATCACAGGGAGGAAGTCTTGTCACATGCAGTGACAAATTGTTTCATTTATTTAAAATAGAGCCTTTGTATTTCACTCCATATGCTAATGCAAACACATCTTTAATGACTAGGAAAAGATAAAATCCCTACATAGTAGGAGCAGAAATTTCTCAGTGTTCACAGGCTTAGAGGCAAACCACATACTGAGTTGCCAGTCCCGGCACCTGAACAACAGTCTCCTCTTAATCATTAATCAGTAAATCATTATGCCTATAACAACATCGACAACAAAAAGTTGTCCAGTCTAGTTTCTCATCATGCTTTGTACTTTCACAAAATTTATTCCAGAAGAAATCCCACAATTCTGACTCAAAAAGTCAGACTTTAGCAGTCAAGAAAAGTACTATTATCCTATCTCTAAATCAAGGCCCAAGTCATGATGCTTATGAATTTGCTAAATCATGACTGTCAAGTAGTCCTTCACCATTAAATTTTGTGAAATGGTTGCTTCCTAATTATCACCAACCCAGCTTGTTCATATGACAAAGCTGAGTTTATTACTTACTATGGTAAGAAAAATGCCATCCTACAAAGCTTTGGCAGCGTCCTGGAGGGGTATACATACAGCATGAAATTCCAGTAATCACAATTAGTTCTGTCCACAGGTTTATAAGCTACCTACTTCAGTCTAAAATATAATGTATCACAGACATCGCAAGAGTTTTTTCAATAAGATATGGGAATAACGGCCTCTGCATGTCAAGATATGTATTATAAAAAGGTAAAGCCTTGTTTAGGTGTCCTTCCACTGACCCTTAAATAAGTTTTCCAACATTCTTGCAGATCCTTAGCTTCTGAAGGTAACCAAGCTGCCATGTGTCTGGCATAATACCAAAGACTCTATCAGATCTGGGTAGAAAAGGCTAATGTATCAAATTACGTCTTTTATCAAACAAAACTACCATTCCTGTAGGGTGGTATATAGTGGTTAAGGAAAATTCAGCAGTGGATGAATTTTCCAGTTGACCTTTCATACTGACCTAAAGAACCACTTCCTCAGAGAAATCTTGGATTCTCCACTCTGCAATAGGAAACCTTCCTATGTTCTCTCATGGGATTTGTAACTATCCAGCATCAAATTCTATTACTGCAATTATGTGTGTATTTCTTCATATTCCTTATCTGTCCATTAGTCCTTAAGAGTGTAATATGCCTAATGAATTTCAGTATCCAAAATGACAAGAAATGCTGCTTGCATAGATGAAGTAATTTATTTTGATATGTGAAATACTAATTCTTAGAAATATGATAATAGGGGCGCTTGGGTGGTTCAGTTGGTTAAGTATCCAACTTTGGCTCAGGTCATGATCTCACAGCTAGTGAGTTTGAGCCCCATGTCATGCTCTGTGCTTAAAGCTCAGAGCCTGGAGCCTGCTTCGAATTCTGTGGTTCCATCTCTCTTTACTCCCCCCCCCCATTCATTCTCTGTCTCTCTCTCTCTCTCTCTCTCTCTCTCTCAAAAGTAAATAAAGATTTAAAAAATTAAAAAAGGAAATATGATAATAAAAATAATTTTAGTAACTGGAAGAGGGGGTTATATCCAGGTGTTTCAAATAGTTTCAGATTATTGGATTCATCTTAATGAGAATGTAAAAAGCATGATTCTCAAAATGCTAAAATGATTCTTTTATAGAAATGATCATTACATGTCAAAATTTTAGTTACTTATTACTTGAGAATCAGCAACAAGACAAAATATTTGAAAGGAAGGAATTGATGACACCAGAGGAGGAAGGAAGTATGCTGAATTTAAAATTTAAAGTTATATAAAACTGATCAGCTTTTTACAATAAAACCAAAACCTTCAGAATGGTTACTTTCTCAACAAGAAAAAAAAATCACAGCTTAAAGGTTTTCTACAAATTAATCTCAAAAGCTAAATGAGTCTATAAGATTTGGACCTTTATCACTGTTACTCAAAGAATGTTACATTCTCTCAGAGAACTAGAAAACTACAAGACAGCCTTATTAGAAAACCCTCTAGAACAATGGTACACATAGTTCTGTTCTGTGAACCATTATCAATCTGCTTAGAGGTAGGGAGCCATACCAGAATGTAAATCACTTCTATCTGTAAGTATACTAGTTTTTTCAGATAACATTTTCTTCCTTGAAAAACTTTCTTGATCAAGAGGTACATTCTGACGCAAGCTTCTTATCCCACTGTGGACCACATTCTTCATGGAACAGCAATTCAAATGGTAGAAGTGAGGGTGCTTTTCAAATGTCTTTTGCCTATTCCAAGTCTGAGTATACTTCTGAAAGATTTCTTATTTTGTTTTGGAGGATGAATATGAATAAAGAATTTCATTAGACCCCAGATTACCTGGTGGTGAATTACAAGTAACAAACTAAAACAAAACTCAATCATAATATTTCTTTTCCTTAAGAATAACCTCAGTTCTGGGGTACCTGAGTGGCTCAGTCAGTTAAGTGTCTGACTCCGGCTCAGGTCATGATCTTGTGGTCTCTTAGTTCAAGCCCTGGGTCAGGCTCTGTACTGACAAGTCAGAGCCTGGAACCCTCTTCAGATTCTAGGTCTCTCCCTTTCTGCCCCTCCCATGCTCATGCTCATGCTCTGTCTCTCAAAAAAAAAAAAAAAAGAATAAACTCAGTTCCTGTGAAAGAAGTCCAGTATTAATGCAGCAGGTTGAGTGGTGGCCCTCCAAATGTATGTTCACATCCTACTCCCTTAAAGAAATCTGTTAATGTCACCTTATTTATAAAAAGTGTCTTTGCACATGTAATTAAGTTAAGGACCTTGAGATAAGGATTATCATGTTGGGATAGATGTCTTGGGACAAGTCTCCTTATAAGAGACACACAGAAGAGAAAACAGAGACAGAAGAGAAGGCGATGTAAAACAGAGGTGGCAACTGAAGTTTGGCCTTAATTCAAGGGAGGTGGCAACCACCAGACGCTAGAAGAGGTAAGGAACACACTGACCCTTCCAGATTTCATTCTTCTAGATGTCAGATTTGTGAGAGAATAAACTTTTGTTGTGTTAGCCACAAAGTGTGTGGCATTTTGTTACAGCAACTAATATAACTACTTTCATACGTTTTGCGGAATCTAAGATTCTGTGTAAATCAATAAGTGAACAATTAACACCAGCCATGTAGACAACTATCCTCAGTTGAATAAAAGACATGTTGTCTTTGTGATCGATGCCCTATTAAGATTACTTAAATAAATCTCAATTTCACTTTTATAAGTGACTCATTTATCTTATGGTGACATTAATTTGTGACTTCTACTCAGAGAGCATTTCTATTATTACTGATTTCTCATACTGAAATGAAACTCCAAGAACCATCAGAATCAGCCAGCCTCAAAGTTGTCATTTTTGTAGTTAAAAATGGTTGCATATTGGCTTTTTCATTTGGTTCAACGTTAGTGATCAACTTTAGGACTTACTCAAGGGAAAAACTAAAACATGTTCTATAAATACCTGATATTTTGATTATTCTTCCCTTCTTTAATGGGTTTTGTCAAGACTTTTCAGTGGCTTAAAGTGCAATTCTTTGGTAGTGACAGTGCCTTCTATGAATAAATCATACACTTCACAACACACTACACAGAGAAGAAATAGAACAACAGATAAAATAAGCTATAGAACCATTAGAGACGCCTGTTCTTGTTCATAAGTTCTCATCACTGGCTGATTTAATTTTCTTTTGGCCAAAATAATCCTTATTCTGGTGGGGTTCTGAAATAAAACTATAAACATTGATGCATGTTCAAACAAAAGTGAGGTCTGGTTCATTAAAAAGTGCTTACCAGTGACAACATACACTCAGCTGGTTGTTTTTATATATGATTCAGAGGCAAGATATAAACATGAATCATAGAAAGAAAAATAACTCGAGATGATTATCTTTGGGAATATCAAAACACTGCCACCCACAGGCTACTTTTAAGGATTTTTCTGCATATTTTACATAACTCAAATACAGATTCCTCTCACCTCAATCTCTAGCAGTTGTACTCATTAATGGAAATCTCCATCGTTTAAATAAAAAAACTTATACCAAAAGGTGAAATTTGAGATTTGAAAAATACAAAAGTTTCTGAACCTACACTGTCTTCCACATTACATTAATCTCATTGTTTTCTCAAATAAAATACATTTAAATTATTTTTTTAATTTACAAGTGGGAGATAAATTATGAAGTACTTTCCAAAGTTATTTAAATGTGGGATTCATGTCTCAAAACATAGCTGAAGGAATTTGATAGAACACTCTGAATAGTAAATATATAATCATATTAAAAGAAGTATATCAAATAAATTACAGAGATGGCAATTATAGTACCACAAACTATTACTTAATATTGTATACATTAACTAAAATTATTTATCATAACTTCTAATTATATTTTTGAAATATATATGTTTTATGTTATATTTGGATTTTTTATTATATTTTTGAAACTCAACTCCTATTCAGTTTGGTTGAATAAAGACAATTGTTGGGGTCATCAGAGATTGTCATTTCTAAATATTACTGCTGACATATCTAATTGAAAAATAGCAATGCATTCTGTCCAGTACAAAAGAAAATATTTTCTCTGCAAAATTTAAAAGCCAAGAAAAAAACCTGCTGTCTTATCTTCCCATGTTTATCACCCATGGTACTTTATCTTTAGTACTTCTGGCATCCTTATTTTTCTACATGTATTATAGATACTTATGTACATGCTCTATCTCTTCACTAGACTATAAATTCCTTCAGATTAAAAAAATACATGTATTTATGTGTGTTTGTTTACATATACACACAAATAATCCACCCATCCACAAATATCTCAATTTTTGAAATAATACATGCCTAATTACAAAAATGGATAATAAATAAGACTTGACATTCTACTGTCTGGACATAATTGCTGCTAACATTTTGCTATATGTCTTTCCTGTTTTTTAGAAAAATAAATTACTATATATCCTATTTTTATATTGCTCAGACCTCACCTCCATAGAAAACCGAGATCAATATGTTGTATATCTTTACTGCTTTGTGTCTCTATAGTAGTTAAGATAATCCATTGATCTTTAAAAATATATTTAACCTAGGAACACCCATTGATCATATAAGAAAGATGATATGAAAAGAAAATTTCTTCTCTCCCTAGGAAGTATTTTAGACTTCTCCAATTAAAATAACAAAGCATGCAAGAAATCATTGTTCTGCCTTTAAATTGAAATGCTTTTGTAGAAATAGATGAAAAGTGTTTTCTAATCCTAAGGGTAAAGTATCCCCTCAACAGCTTTTCTTGTCTGTTCACTCCAAGCTTTGGAATGTCCTCAAACATCATAAAAGATTCTATCTGATTAGTAAAGTATTTGTGAGAATGAGAAATAACTTTTCCTAGTACTAGAAAGGTTATTGCAGAGAAGCAAGTATGGTCCAATTAGTAGAATTATCCAAAAATGAAACCAGAAACTAACTAGACTTAGCTTCTGAGCAGCAAGAACACTGTGACTCAGAAGTCCTCTTCGCTCAGTAAAAGGGATTGTATATAAGGTCAGCTTCTGATAGGACTGGGGTTTTTTCCATTTGGCAGTGTCATTACAAAATCCCATGAGCCCCGATCCCCAGGTTCTAGGTAGCTGACTTTGCAGATGACTCCTTAAACTCTGAATCCCCCAAATCCAGACTGCTTAGTGCCAAGCATCATGTATATTCATTCCCCAATGACAAACTGTTTTTTCACATATGTCTTATAGAAAGTTAAGACTATCAGGAAAGTAATGTGCCTCACTGGCACATTCATATTCACACGGCAGGCCAAGTGGACCCTAGGCTCTGTTTATCTCAAACACACTTAAACCTTAATTTTATTAATACATGATCCTTCTCGCATTTATCCAATGGTCAGTACTAAGGAAATACAACCTAACCTAATCGTTTCTTGTGATTAACACCATTTAGGCCACAGGGAAGCTCTCATGTCTGAGAGTTGGTGGAGCAAACTTCTATAAGGAAGCAAAACTGTATCCCACACAGGAGATGATTTCCGGTGAAAGGACATTTAATCAAAACAAATGCTTAAATAAAAGAAAGGCAAATCAATTATTTTAAAAATCTTTCATTTCAAAAAGCTGAACACAATTGATTCTTGCATAAAGAACTATCTTCTCAAAATTGCACCGAGCATTCATTGTCGTGCTGATTGTTTTTTTTTTTTTAACTTATTGTACAAAATTATTCATGAATTAGTGCACAATCACAACAGTTGCACCCAGAAAGTGAATAATACTTTGTAATATTAAATACCTCACTCTTAAATTTGCATACATGTAGCTTGAGACATATTATCTCACTGGCAATTACACAGACTTCAAATATTCTAATTGTAAATAGCTTAATTTTTCCCTAGTTCAAAAATGTAAAAGTTTTCTAGTTTATTTAAATTTTTTATTTGAAATTTATCATTGGCTAATTGTAATGATATTTTAGCTCTTTATTTTAATAGGTAATATTAAATGCTCTAGAAGGACAATAACTTGACAACATACAATATAACTTTAATTTTATGAATATTTTCATAACTTTATATTTTAACAAAAATATTCATATTTCACATACTTTAAATAGATGACATTTAAATTTTAATCCTTTACTTCATTAGTATCAACAGGCTATGAATACTGAAAATCTTAACAAACAGATTGGTTTTTTTTTTTTTTTAATATTTTTTTATTTATTTCTAGGAGAGAGAGACAGCGTGAACAGGGGAGGGTCAGAGAGAGAGAGAGAGACACACAGACTGTGAAACAGGCTCCAGGCTCTGAGCTGGCAGTCAGCACAGAGCCCGACGCGGGGCTCGAACCCACACACCGCGAGATCATGACCCAAGCGAAAGTCGGACGCTTAACCGACTAAGCCACCCAGGCGCCCCACAAACAGATTGGTTTTAATAAAATAAAATAAATGGAATAAATAATATTTATATATGAAATGTTATAAAAATGACATTTATTGTAATAAATAGAATATGAATTATTCATATTTTTACTTATCACTTATCTAAATACCTCTGGCCTGTCAACAGCACATCCAGAAATGGCTGATAATGATTAAATTCAGTTATCTTTGATTATCTTGCTGAATTCCAGCTAGAGACATGTCATAGTTATATACATATTTTTTACTTTGTCTTTATGAAAGTATATTTGATAAAATAGAATAAAAATTTATCTATTTGTTGCCGTATATAACTTTCAAATATTTAAGCATTTGGCATACAGATATCTATTTCCTTTTTCTCATAGAAGGTTTCTCAAATGTAGGGAGTAGTCTTGATTGTAGTGTACAGGTAAGTACATTAGCTCTTTTTCAGGGTAGGTAGGAATGGGAATATGAGTGCTCTAACATATAACTGTTTGAAAGTGTCTTTGATAGGCCTTCCAAAGAAACATAAACTTGTTGGGTATAAAAATCTTGAGTCACAATTTTTCCATATAATACTTTGTTAGCACATCTTTTTGGCATTCATAATACACAATTATTAAACATTTGAAAGTAGCTTATTTTTTATCTTTCAGATATTGGTAGCCTTTTTTCTTTAATCTTTTGTAACATTTTACATATTTTTTCCTTTTTTTAATGTTTATTTATTTTGAGAGACAGAGAGAAAGCATGCATGCATGTGTGCACACACAAGCAGGGGGAGGGGCAGAGAGAGAGAGGGTGAGAGAGATTCCCAAGGAGGCTCCTCACTTAGCATTGAGACTGAGGTGGGGTTTGATTCCACAACTTCAAGATTATGACTGGAGCTGAAATCAACAGTCCATCACTCAACCAAGTGAATCACTCAGGCACTCGCCCAATTTTTTAATTATAGGTCTTTTTTTTTTTTCTTGTACTACATATGATAAAACTTTTTAATATGACATTATTCCAGAGTGGGGATGACCTTTTTAAAAGTAATTAATTATTTTATCTGACTTGATTTTTGTGGTTCCCTTCTTGGGAGTATGTTTTACTTCGTTTCTTCGTTTGTGCTTTCACTTTGTTTCCTCTGTATTGGTCACCTCTCTCCCATTCTTTTCATTTATTTCTCATATTCAAGAGACCAGCTGTCATAACCCTGACATGATTAGCCACCTTGTCAGATTGCAAATTAATGATTCAAAAGTTTTCATGCCAATACAAATACTTATAATACTTTATTACTGCATGCACTTCTATTTTCTTTTTATTCTCTTGCCTTTACATTAGCCTTTATGACTGTCTATTCCTGGGTCACTGAGGCCAATAGGCCTATAATTCATGTCTGAAGGAAGCTTATCTAACAAACATACTTTTTCCATAGCTTTTGAGCTTAGAACACCAGACAACAGTTCATGATTATGCTCCAGAGGCCATTGTAAATAGCAAAGTCATCAATGAAAAACACAAAAATATAAAAAGCATGGCATTAAGTAGATTGCCAAGGAATATTCTTTCATAGGAGGAGAGATAAAACAAGCAGGCAGAGTATTACTTTGATTGACTTCTGTTGGGAGTGTCGATTCTGGGGACTGAAATTTTCATTGCTCTGTATATATCTACATATAATCATGAAAGCAATGTTAAGAATTGATCTTAGGTTTATATGAAATTTAGAGAGAGGCAAATTTGAAAATATGCAATCCATGAATAATAATGATCAAATGTCTATTGTTTCCCTTCATTCAGTTTCAACCAGTCCCTTCTTTGTATTTGAATGCATATTTTGGAGATATCATAAAGGTGGTTCGTTTTCTTTTCTTTTCTTTTTTATTTCTAGGAGAGAGAGAGAGAGACAGCGTGAGTAGGGGAGGGTCAGAGAGAGAGGGAGTCACAGACTCTGAAACAGGCTCCAGGCTTTGAGCTGGCAGTCAGCACAGAGCCCGATGCGGGGCTCGAACGCATGAACCGCGAGATCATGACCTAAGCGAAAGTCGGATGCTTAACCGACTAAGCCACCCAGGCGCCCCAAGTTGGTTCATTTTCTAAAAAAAATCTATCCTGATAATGTTTTTTTTAACAGAAATTTAAAATTTAGTCTGTTACTATTTAGTCTGGAATTTTAGTCTATTACTATTGTAATTATTTAATGGTAGAATTTTGTCTACCATTTTCTTATTTGTTTTCTGTCCTCTCTCTTTTGTGTTCCTCAATTTCACCTCTTCTACATACTTTTGGATGAATTAATGCTTATTTTTAGAGATCTAATAGGAATTTATCTATTAGGGTTTTAATACTACTTTGTATTATTTTAAAATAATTTCTCCTGTAATTACAATGTGCATCTTTATTTTTCAGTCTACTTAGATTTGATATTATACGAGTTCTTGTAAAGTATAGCAACACTGCAATTTTATAAGTCCATTTTCCTCCTCCCATCTTTTACACTAGGTAGGTAAGTATATTAGGCTTTTTTGTTATCAACCTCTGTTTGCTATTGCTGCACAAAAGCAGCAATAGACATTTGTAAAATAATGAACATAATTGCATTCCAATAAAAAATAATTATAAAAACAGGCTGTAATGTACTGACCACTGCTTTGTACATTATGCCATAGTTTTCATATGTACTACTTCTATGTATTACATAAACACTATGAAATGTTTTAATATTTTTAAACTATCATATGTATTTTAAAGAAACTAAGAGAAAGTAGACTTCATATTTAATTTTGTCTATACATTTATAATATTTGGAGCAACTCTTTCCTTCCAGAATATCTGTTTTTACTAGTATCATTTTCCTTTAGCCTGAATAATGTCCTTTCTCAGTTTTGCAATGTAAGAATGGCAGTAACGATTCTCTTAGTTTTTGTTTTTATACGTGAAAATATTTTTAATTCACTTTCATTTCTGAAAATTATTTTGCAAGATAGAGAATTTGATTGGAGAGATAATTTTTGTGTTGTATTCTTTTTCCCCAATTCACTCTTGAAGATATTTGTTCCACAGATTTCCTGCCTTCACGGTTTCTGATGAGAAGCTGTTGTTAGTTCGAATCATTGTTTTCCTCTATGTACTGTGTTGTACTTTTCCGACTGCATTCAAGATTTTCTTCTTATATTTCGTTTATCAGCAATATATTAATGGGTCTAGGAATAGTTTTACATATAGTTATTTTTCTTGGGGGTTGCTTTACTTCTTCAGTCTGTGAATTTATGACTTTCACAAATCTGGAACATTTTTAAAACATTACGTTTCAAATATCTTTTCCTGTCCCATGGTATTCCTCATCTTCTTCTGAAACTTATTAACAAGGTAAATATCTATTGAATTGGGGGGTTTTTTTGTAGCCTTTTTTTCTCTCTATTCTTCAGATTATTTCCATTGATTTATCTTTAAGTTCACTATTTTCTCTGTTGTCTCCATGTGGATTTTTTTTCTATCTGTCCATTCATTATGAAGATATTTTCCTTTAAAATCACTGTGCATCATTGTAAAAGCGTCTTCAAAACCCTTAGCGGAATAGTTCCAAAAATTTGGTCATATCAGGGTTTTCTCTGTTGGTATTCTTTAAGTTTCATTTTCCTGGCTATTTGGATGCAAGTAGTTTTGGATTGTATCTGTGACATTGTGAATGTTATGTTCTGCAGACTCTGGATTATGCTATATTTCCATAACAAGTATCATTATTTATTTTTGTTTTAGCAAAGGTAATAACTCGATTATACACGAGCTATAAATTATGCCTCCTGAGGAGAAGCTAAAATTTCACTTCAATTTGTCTATTTTTCTTGCACATGCATGGTTCAGGAGTCAATCAGAAATGTGAAGATACCATAAGTAGCTTCCGCCTCTGGCTGCCTCTTCTCCAGAAGCTTGTGGTCACCCCCAAAGTCCTGTTCCCTACTTTCTTAATTTCTAGAAGCTGCTGTTTCCCCAAACTCCGTTCTTTGCTTATTATGTTCAAGTCTTAGAAAAACTCTGCAGTGTCAGCAGTCTTCTTCCACCATAAAAGCCATAGAAATTAAAATTTCACCATTTGATGCTCCCTTTATTACCCTATATAATGTGTATGCTTTTGTTCATTCTCCAGTGCCAAAGAGTAATTTGTGTTTGTGTTTTGGATTATTTTCATTTTATTTTTTGTCCAGAATTCAGTGCTTTATTTCTTGGAGGATCAGTCTCATAAGAGCTTGTCTTAGAAGCAGATTTCAGAAACTTGGATTTTTTTTTAAATTTTTAAACAATGCCATTGTTTTCTAGAGTAGCTCCTTTCATTGCACAATTATTCTTAATGAGGTCTAAATTCATTTTTTGAATTTATAAATCTCTTGTGGCATTAAAAAGTAAATATGATTTGCAGATCTTATTGAAGTCTTACTCAGTATTCTCCCCACCCGGCAAAACATCATTGCCTTTAAAATTTATTGTAATCACAGAGTGATTTAAGGCATTTCTACTTGACAGCAAAGATAAAATTAATAGCTAGGTCAAAGATTTATAGGATCAAGGAGTTTGGTAAAGTGGGAGTTAGATGGTTTAGAATCAGAATACTTATATTGTGTCTTATGCCTATAATTACATGATATTAGGCAAGCTACTCAACATCTCTGAGCCTCAGTTTTCTCATTTATGAGATAATATTATTAAATATTTCTAATTATATCATTGATAGATGAAAATAACATATAAATATGACTTGTAAACTTTAAAAGTCATATAAATGCTGTTATTGTATTATTACTGTTACTGTGTATTATTGCTTATGATTGTGGAGGGGTTGGAAATTTTGAAATTCACAGGGTAAGTAAGAAGCATGGCTCCAGGCTCTGAGCTGTCAGCATAAAGCCCGACGTTGGGCTCGAACCCACAAACCGTGAGATCATGACCTGAGCCAAAAGCCGGACGCTTAACCAACTGAGCCACCCAGGCGCCTCGATGCTATAGTCTTAAGCAAGTTTTTTTCTTCTTCAAAAAACCTCAGTTTTTACTCTGAAGGTCTTTCAGCTGATTGGATAAGTCCCCTCCTGTTAGTGAGGTTAATCTCCTGTACTTAAAGTCAACTGATTATAGATGTTAATCATATCAACAAAATACTTTTATAGTAAAACCTACATTAATATTTAATCAAATAACTGGGTACTATAGCCAGCCAAACTGACAATCATATTAGACTATTAAACAATATGTTGGGATTTCAGTGTCATAGTTCTAATGCAGTGAGACCATCATAGGAAAGATTGAAGAGAAGAATTAACTACAGAACACTTTGCTCAGTATTTGTCTGCTGCCCCCAAATGCCTGTGTTTAGAACAGAAACAGGCCTCCAAATAGCTACACAGAGGTTGAGCAACCCCAAAAGTTCTCTGTTTCTGGAACCTGATTATCCAGTGTTTCCTCAATTCTGAAGGGTTGTTTTTACTTGGAAAAGAGCACAAATGAATAATGGGTACTCATTTTGACCTGCTAACAGTGAAACAATGATCAGAAGTGAAATGACATTTAGTTCCCCAGATTAATGGTAACTAAATTAGCTCACCCATCAGATTTGAGCCAGTTTGCATGCCTGAGGAAACTGTAAGAGAAGTATGATTAATTTTCAGTAGATTTCTATGGAAAACTTATCAGAGTACACATGTCAATCTTGAGATGGTCACATGAGACATGTTTTGTGACAGAAAAATAATAAAGATTTATGTCCAAACTAATTATTCAAACCATTTGGGGGAATGACAGATTAATACAAATGTCAAATTAATTGTGACTTAGAAAAAATAAAATAGACAAAACAGAGAACATATCATTAACAAAATAAGCTTGAAAACCTCCCATTATTTTAAAAATATTATTACTATTAAATTTTTTCATAGATAGTAATTTCGTTACTCTGCTCAGTTCATTCATGAATTAATGGTTTCAATTCTTAAAATAGTAGATGTAAAAAAATAAAATGTTGGAGAACTTTAATTCATGCAACTTAAGTATTTATATCATTTAATCATTTTCATCCCAAATATTCAGATTAGAAGTTTTATGTTTATGGGGCACATGGATGGCTCAGTCCGTTAAGCGTCGGACTTTGGCTTAGGTCATGATCTAGCAGTCGGTGGGTTCAAGCCCCGTGTCTGGCTCTGTGCTGACAGTCCAGAGCCTCAAGCCTGCTTCAGATTATGTGTCTCCCTTTCTCTCTGCTCTTCCCCCACTCATGCTCTCTCTTACTCGCTCACTCTCAAAAACAGACATTAAAAAATATTTTTAAAGTTTTATGTTTATTACATGATCTTAAGTGTAAAATCATAATGCTATTATGCAAGTTTCTATTAGCCAAGACCCTAATAAGGCCAATTATGTGTTTTATTTCCTAATAGAAAACCATCCTGTTTAAGTTAAACCATTATGTTTGTTTTTTATAAAAATCTTAATATAATTATTAAAACTGCCAAAACTCTAAAAAATGTCTCTAATACCATCTTCAAGTATTAAGATCATATCTTCAAAACGTCCATACAGGGATGCCTGGGTCGGTTGAGCATCCGAGTTCGGCTCAGGTCATGATCTTATGGTTCATGAGTTTGAGCCCAATGTCGGGCTCTGTGCTGACAGTTCAGAGCCTGAAGCTTGCTTCAGATTCTATGACTCCCTTCCACTCTGCCCCTCCCCTGCTTATGCTCTGTCTGTCTCTCAAAAATAAACAAACATTTAAAAAAATAAAATAAAAAGTCTATACAAAGTGGCACTTTTCTGCCACTCAACCTCTGCTTTCTTCCAGCAGCCTTGTTCCTCAGCATATCTGTGTCTGGGATTATGAAGTGCTTTTCTGACTATTTCAGCTGTGTCAATCAATCAGGTATTTTAATCGCTTGAATAGTAAAATACATAATACTTATTTTTAAATCTGTTCTTAGAACCGTGTGATAAAATCAGTGATGTAGTGGGAATTTTGGAAAGGTCAATATTGAACAGAAACAATATAGCTTATGTAATACATAATACAAAAATGGTAACCTATATATATGGCTATCTGTGTATATAAAAAGAATTGATTTTTGTTCAGTGATTTTGCAACACACAATTTTCTTAAATTCATTTATTAGTTCTTAAAGTTTTTTGTTAAATCTTGAGAGCTTTCTATATATATCATCATCTATGAATAGAGATAGTTTTACTTCTTTCTTTACTTTTTGGTTGCATTTTATTTCTTTTTTTTTTTTTTTTCCTAATTGCTTTGGGTAGGACTCCCTATGTTTAATAGAAGTACCAAGAGTGGGCACTCTCACTTTATTCCTAATCTTAGAATAAAGCTTTGAGATTTTCACTATTGAGAAAACTGTTATCTGTGAGATTTTCATGTATAATTTTTATTATGTTGGGGTAATTCCTTCTATTCCTAGTTTATTGAAACTTTTTACCATAAAAGTTTACTGAATTTTGTCAGATGCTTTTTTGCATCAATTAAGACTATGTGGGTTTTGAATTTCATTCTGTTAGTAGTGGGAAATATATTTTTTTCATATGTTGAACCATCCTTGCATTTCAAAAATAATTCCCACTTGATCCCAATGTGTAGTTTAACCCTTAATCAATGCAGTGGTTAAAGGCACCACTCCCTGCACAGCTGAGAATCTGTGTATAACTTTTGACTCCATAGAAACTTAACTGCAAATAACCTATTGTTGACTGAAAGCCTTACTGGTAACCTAACAGTTGATTAACACATATTGTGTATGTCATATTTATTACATACTGTCCTCTCACAATAAAGTAAGCTGGAGAACATAAAACGTTATTAAGAAAACCATAAGGAAGAGAAAACACATTTACAGTACTGTACTATGTTTATCAAAAGAAATCCATGTGTAAGGGGACCTGCACAGTTCAAATCCCTATTGTTCAAGGGTCAATTGTATAATCCTTTTAATGTGCTATTGAATTCAGTTTGATAGCATTTTGTTAAAAACTTTTGCATCTGTATTCATCAGGGATATATTGATATTTTTTCTCTAATATCTTTACCTAGTTTTGGTATCAGGGTAATGCTGGCCTATAAAATGAGTTTGAAAGTGCTTCTTCCTCTTCAAATTTTTTTGAAAAGTTTGAGAAAGATTGGTGTTTCTTTTAAGTGTTCAGAATTCTCTAATGAAGGCATTAGGTCCTGTTTGTTTGCAGATTTACCTAAAGCAATTGTAGCAATTTCCTGAAGGCTGTTCAGTTCTTCAAAATGATTTTTTTATAAAGGAAACATTATCCAATATTCTTTAATAACTATCCTGCTGCATATCAAGCAAAGATTTAAAATCAGGAAAAATATGAATGAAGTATGGTTGCTCACTTTTAAAAATTTGTGTAATGCTCTTAATGCCTAGAACTAGATACTAAATACTCCTCAAGTTTCTCAAATTCTTGAAACTATTACTTTAAAAGAAAGGATTTTAGTTAAACTGAACTCAGAGTTATGTGTTAAAATTTGCCCCTTTCAATATCCAATTTAGTTTCTTAAGACATTATTTTCATCTACCAAAATAAGTTTATTTTTTAATTAATGATAACCCTATTTTTCTGGGAATCTTTTATCTTTGGGGACAAGTTTTAAATTAAAAATTAATCAGTGGATCTGAATACATATTTCCAATAGATGGAAATTAGGAGAGTCCTCCAATCCTGAACTTTAGAATGAATTACTTTTATGTTCCTCTGTTACAACAAATGTAATATACAAATAATCATAAAAAGGAGATAAATTAAATTTTGAAAATACTTTCAGAGTCCAGATAATATTAACAACCACTTATTTTTTGCCTGTTTCTAATGTAGAAATAAACTAGGACCCAAACATATCACTCAATTATAATTCTATGCAGATTCAGCTCCGGGATTCACAAAAGCAGTTATGATTTAGTGTCTTCTATTGCTCCACATTCATTGAACCAACTATGTGAAAAAAACTCAATAAATTCATATAGGAAATAAATACATATTTAAATAAATACATATAGTAGTTACCAAGATATACAGTCCCTGTTTTCAAGACTCAACAACTGGATGGGTATCCTAGTAAGAAAAGATGTGAATAAAAAGTGGTATGCAAATCCTCCACTGGTTGTAACTGTATAGTGTTACGTTAGCATATAGTGGGACACCAAATTCAGTCTGATATTAGCAAATAAGCCTTTTCAGTGGCAATGATGTATTAGCTGTGATACACAGAACATAAATGAGTTCAGTAAATGAAGACAGAAATTAAGGTAGAATATTTGATAGGAGGAACATTATGTACAAAGACAAAGACCTAATGAGGAGCATGGAGATTTGTGGAAAAAGGTTAATATTAGTGAAAAATAACTTGAAGTGGAAAATAAATGAGAAGAGATTGGAGAACTGAGGTGAGGTATGTATTTCATTTTAAGGGTAATGAAAAGAGTCAAAGAGATGCCATAATGCATTTGGAACTTTAAAAAGATTACTCTGGATGCCATATGGAAAGTGTATTTGAAAGCATAAAAACCAAATGTAGAGATTTTTCTTTAATTAAATTCAGGAGAAGAAAAAAGACAGCTCTAAAAAATTTGGGACAACTAGGGAATTTGAATATGGAGTATATACTGGATTGTTATATTCTATCGATGTTAAATTGTCAGAGCATGATAATTACATTGTGGTTATGTAACAGAATGCCCTAGTTCTTAAAAATAAATGACGGACTACTTAGGGGAAAACTGTCATTAAGTCTGCAACTAAATCTCAAATAATTCAGGAGGGATGGAGGGAGAAGTAGAAAGGGAGAGAGGGAATTGATGTGGAAAAGAAGGTGAATGCATTAAATAATAATTGGTGAATTGAGACGACAATGTAGATAAATATTGGACTATTTTTACAAATTTATGTAGATCTGATTTTTTCAGAAAATAAAAATATTCTAAAGAAAAAAAAGAATAAAAAGCAAAATAATGATGTGTTAAAGGTTGTCAGGAATAGAGAAGCCTCTTCTGGTGTTCCAGGCATGGGATGAAGGTGTTTTCCTTTGGCCTGGGTATTAAGGAATTAGCTCCAGGATTTAATATGACTACCCCCACCCCCTCACACACACACTCACCCCTTACAAACTACATGGATTATCTTTTCTCCTATGGTTTGCTAAAAGCAAAAGTTACATAAGAAATGATTTTTTGTATTTAAAATAGAGGACACTTCTTATAATTAAAAAACTGTGTGCCCAGCAGATGGGCCCTTGCTCAAAGTGACTCCATCAGCCTGTCATTTCACCTTCCACTAATGTCTTCTTACAATTACTACATAGTTATGGAAAGTCAAGCTTTCATTCCCCAGAAGACAGTTAAATAAATAAATAAATAAATAAATAAATAAATAAATGTGGGTCTGTCATTGTCACTGTACCAATAGTGACTGTTGTGCAATTTTTTGGAAGGGGTCATTTTTGTTTGTATAAATTCATGACAAAGTTTTCCTTAAATTGAGTTTAGAAGTTTTGTTAATATACTGCCCACCACCACTGCTTTGAACAAGAGCTTAATCCATTAATAAGTTACAAAAGTCCATTATTACTAGTAAAAAGACATGATAAACGTCGCAGACATTCAAAGTTGCAACTGCTAAACTTTTGTGTATGTAAAATCCAAGTATGTACCAAAGTACATAATCATGAGAAACAGATCTTACAGATTCTACCAGTTTAAATCAGGGTACTGCCAGTTGGAGAAGTAGTAATGAACACTTACATTGTATTTTCTACCTGCCAGGCATTCTCTGAGAGCTTTGCTTGAATTAATTTATTACTCACCACAAATCTATATTGATGAAATTATGATAAGTTTTATTTTACAGAGAAGAAAATTGAATGCAGAGTTTAATGTCACAGAGTAAGCATTTGAGTCTGATGTCAAAGCCAGGCAGTCCGGCTGTTGAGCCACAGTAGGAAGGGGGAAGTGACTTTGTGACAGCTATAAGGGAAAGATCTTGTCAATTACATTTCTAAAAACGCCTTCCCCACTTATCAATATTGCATTTTAAATGTTAAGTGTAACTGGAGCGCCTGGGTGGCTCAGTCGGTTGTGCTGGACTCTTGATTTCAGCTCAGGTCATGATCCCACAGTTCATGGGATCAAGCCCTGCATCAAACGCTGTGCTGACAGCACAAAGCCTCCTTGGGATTCTTTCTCCTCTCTTTGCCCCATCCCCACCACACGCACATGCTCTCTCTCTCTCTAGACCCTCTCTAAAAAATAAACTTTAAAAATAAGTAAATAAATGTTGTGTATCTAAAATTATATATCTGATAATAACAGCCAATGTGATTAGAGTATTCCACATTGCCAGTCCCAGTTAAAGCTATTATATGACCTAATAACTTACTTGATGTCTCTGGCCCATGCAATATGTTTTTTTCTTAGAGACAAAAGATCCTGTGGTAGAGAGTATTTTTAATGCCTAAAATTACATTGTAAGCATAAATGTCCTTCTTTTCACCTTTGCTTTCCTTGAGCCAGTTAACTTGTTCATTTACTGCAGCAAATCTTTAATGTCAGATCTCAGATCCCTAACATTTCTTCACTGAGTTTTATTTTATTGAAGATTCAGACTTATTTAATATAGGCTTACATAACTAATCTTTCTGAATAGTTTTCCATGTGGGATTTGGTCTTTGGTTTACACACTATAAATAATCATTTGTCACTGTTGACATTTTAGGCTCATTGTAATTGAACACAGTATCTATCAATGACCATGTTTTTTAATACAAATAATCCACAAAAGATGAAAACTGAACCATGCTACATTTCTGGAATAATTCTTTAGTTTCCTCACCACTGTCTTTTTTTTTTATATATAAATCTTTACATAATATTTAAAGCATGCAAATCTCAGTATTATGTAAAGTTCATTAGATATAATTAGGTCCAAATTAAATAAAAGAATTTTTAAATATAAATTTTTTTAAGTTAAGCTATTTTTATGAAAAAGTAATCAGAATAGTCTCATAATTCAATTTAATGGTTATTATAGCTTGCAGTGCAAAAGATACAAGGACATAATATTGCCACATTATCAATTTTATTCAAAAAATGCAAGGGATCCAACTATGAATAAGACATCTGCATTGATTGTCCTTGCAAAGCATAAAATAAAGCCTAATAAGTATATTTAAAAAAATAAGTAGCAGCGCTGGCCATTAGAGAACCTGTTAGCTATATTTAAATCTACAGTGCAGAATCAGGAACAGGATCTCAGAAGTGGTCATATGTACCTTGAGATCCAAAGCAGTCAGACTTTGAACCTAGGCTCCAAAAATGTAAAGCATTATTCCAGAAAATAGTAAAAACAAAAATAGTTAAGTGACTTGCACAGTTTCTGTAGAACTGGAATTAGAATCTTCTCGTTTAATTGTTAAACTATTCAACTTATTTAGCTTGAATATATTTAAACTTTAATTTCAAGAATTCTAATTTCCAAAAGCCTAAGATTATAAAAGCAGAACTTATACAAATACTAGCATAGAGAGTTCTAGCAAAAAAAATAAACATTCTTTCATACAAAGCAAGCAGCCTATAATAAATTATTTTTGTCCAACTGAAATTAGATGAAAGTTTGTGTTCATTAATACTCTGCACAAGTTGAGTGTCTGCACTTCTAGGGAAATTACAGAAAGGAAAAATTCACTGCCTAGGATTTCAATTGTCACAGAATATTCCTTTCACCAAAATTTTAATATTCTCTTTTCATAGTTTTAGTAGACTAATATAAACTCAGAAGTCCTAAGTCTGTGTGATTACGTGCAATTGTTTGAATAGAAAACAAAGTTTTAATTTATGGGCTGTCAACACTTGTCACCTCCTCTTTAAGGGAATAATGTCCCCAGGGAATCAGGAGTAATCAAAGTTAGTTTCATGAAAAGAGCATTTATCCACTTTAATTGCATTGTTAGTGGTAAAAATCTTGAGGGCCAGATGAATTATTATTCCTCTTTATAATCCTTGCTCCAGCACATCTCCTAATACAAAATAGGTGCTCAGTACAACGGAATGGATTCATCAATTATATTAATCCTAAATAAGTTTCTAATGATGTATTTTCTCTTGAAGGTATTGGATTTTGTGCTTTTCCACACTGCTACCAGTTTTTAAGGAAAATTAAAGAAGCAACATTTAGAAAATACCAGTCTTTTAAATTCTATAACTTTGTAACATTTTCCAATCTGGTAGAGTCATTGCTTTCTCACTGAATTTTTGCCCAACAAGTGCTAACATTTTTCTTTTACATATTATATATGTGATGATAATATTATGTGTATATGCCCATACACTTAAATATGGGTATGTAAGTAAAATAATAATTTCTCAGGGTGCCTGGGTGGCTCAGTTGGTTGAACTTCTTACTCTTGATTTTTGGCTCAGGTCATGATCCCAGGGTCATGGGATTGAGTCCCACATCAGGATATGTACTGACACTGTGCAGCCTGCTTGGGATTCTTTCTCTCTCCTATGCCGTTCTTTTCCACTTGTGCACTCTCTTCCTGTCTCTCCTCTATCTCTCAAATAAATAAGTAAAATAATACATTCTTCAACAAATCAAACATCTGAAGTTTCTTTTAATAAATCAATCTATTTCAAATAATTTTCTCAGCTTTAAAAACATCATTCAGATACACATATTTGCTTATCAAAATGGAACATGAAAGCCTGCTTTTAAGTCCCTTCAACTTCTTCCCTTTAAGTTCAATTACTCTATTTTTTAGCAACCCATTTATAAAAATATCATTCAATAAAGATGAATATAACAAGAAATGAAAGAGAACAGTGTGTGAAAATGAGTATAGTTAAAAATTATGAGACTAACTGAAGGCAATACTAAAGAATTGAAATCATTGTAAACACACCTTTTTTTAAATGAATCATACTTCCACATAGTATAGGAAGTCTTCCTTGAACATGTGCACTTTTGATTTCTAAAATTATAACTAGGCAGAGATTAAAACAATATAATTGAGATGACTTAAAACCATTCAACTGTGGGGTAACTGGGTAACTCAGTCAGTTAAGTGTCCAACTTCAGCTCAGGTCATGATGTCACTGCATGTGAATTAGTTTGAGCCCTGCATCGGGCTCTGTGCTGACAGCTCAGAGCTTGGAACCTGCTTCAGATTCTGTCTCCATCTCTCTGTCCCTCCCCTGCTTGCAGTCTCTCTCTCTCTGTCTCTTTCTCTCTCTCTCTCAAATATAAAATAAAAAATAATTTAAAAAAAACACACTGACCTGCAATTTTTTTGATTTGGCAAAGGAACATTCTTTATATATTAAAAAAAAAAATCAAAGCACTATTAGGCTATTAACATTTGTAAAAGTCTAGACCACTGAAGTGAATATAAAGAAATACTTAGAGTCAGCTAAAAAAAATAAAACTGAACTTTCACATATATAAGACAGAAGCACCTCTAATAACCCTAGCACTTTTAAATTCTACTTTTTTAAAATGTTTATTTATTTATTTTGAGAAAGAAAGAAATACATACTGAACAGAAGATAGGCAGAGAGAGTGAGAGACAGAGAATCCCAAGTAGGCTCTGCACTGCCAGCCTGGAGCCCTGTGTGGGGCTCCAGCTCACAAATCGTGAGATCATGACCTGAGCTGAAATCAAGAGTTGGTCACTTAACTGACTGAGCCACCCAGGCGCCTCTAAACTGTGTACTTTTTGAGAAGTGTGTTATGATTGTCATCTAGAAAGAAGAATAAACCAATCATATTATGTGGCAAATAACACCAAACATTCCAAACCATAATTCCCAAAACAAGACCTTAGAAAAAGATACAGAACTCAAAGAAAAAGGAGAAGGTAATTGGAAAATATCAGAAATATAAAGAACACAGAAGTGTTTTACAGAGGCAGTGAATACTATTTGAGTATTATTATTTGAACTGCCAGGGGCACCTGGCTGGCTCCATCAGTTAAGCATCTGACTTCAGCTCAGGTCAGGATCTTGCAGTTTGCAAGTTCAAGCCCTGCGGCAGGCTCTGTGCTGATAGCTCAGAGCCTGAAGCCTGTTTCAGATTCTTTGTCTCCCTCTTTCTCTGCCCCTCCTCTGCTCATGCTTTGTCTCTGTCAAAAATAAACAAACATTAAAAAAAATTTTAAGTAAACCCCCAAACCAACAGTCTACTACAGAAAATCTGTGTGAGCCTAAGTTTGTCAGAAAGCTTCTATGGTACAAAAACATTCTTTTTTCTTTACTTTCCATAACAAAGACTCTGAGGTAAAGTAATAATAGTAATAATAGTCATTTAAAAGGTAAAGTAATAAAGTAATAATAGTCATGTAAAAACATGTTACAGGATTAAGGGGCAAGATGACGGAGAAGGAGGGAGCTCTGTACTTTGCTCGTCCCCATCTCTCAAACAGAGAAGGCCTGAAGACATAGGATACTGAACCACAGGAATCTGGGAGGAAAAGACACAGAGTCCACTAAGAAGACAGCCTCATAGGTGCATGAGTGTGAACAGGAGAAGATAAAAATGGGCTGGGACCCAGAGATCGAGGGAAAGGAGGGAACCCCTTTTGTGGGGAGCCATAGAGAGTCAAGGGGAAGAGAAAAAGCGGCTGAAAGTGCTCATAGAACTGTCCCTGGAGAAGAGAAAAACATTGGCCCAGGAAGGAGAGGGAATCCTACTTCTAGCTGTGACACTGACTTTGGTCTGTGCCCCAGGACCAGGCGGTGCCAGGAGAAACTGCTCCACTACTTTCTCAGCTTGATCTCTGGCTGGGAAGTAGCCCAGCCTGATGGATTACATTTGATGGATTATAGTACAGTATCAATAAAGTGTGCAAACTAAGACCTGTATACAAGGCAGGGCATGGGACCTAGAACAGAGCCCACCTTGGCTAAGCCCACGATACAGGAAGATGGGATCCAAAAGAGTGATTTGCAATGCTTGGTTTCAGAAGGGACTGTGGTGCCGCCATTTATCTCCCCACAACCACCAAGGCAGGACCTTAGGAGCAGCCTGCGGGATCACAGTGGAGGCAAGATCTGCCTACACCAAACCACGCCCATCTCCTCCAGAGAGCAGCATTTTTTTTTTTTTTTTACCAGAGCTCAGGGCAAGACAAGCATAGAGGCACTGCCATGATTAATTCTAGATCAATTCTTTCTATTCATATATATTTTCCCTAGTTTCATTCATATCCCTCTACTTGCTGGACTGGGCATTCTTGTCCATGACTGTTTGCTTAAACAGTCACATTTAATCCATTCTCTAGATGTATATTCTACACTTCCACCACTACCTTTCTAGCTCGCTGTCTCAGGAGTAATCAGACTATATAGTTTCCCTGGGTAACGTTATCTTCGTTTCTTTCTCCTTGCCTCCTACCATATTCTCCTCTTTCAATCTCTGAATTAAGCCTCTTAGTCTCTCTGCCTGGTCATTGTCCAATTTCGCTTTTCTCCCCACTCCTGCCACTTCTCTCTTTGTATATGCTCTTCAATCAGCACTGCATATACCCTGCTCTTTATTTGTAGCTAGGGATTCTGGTTTTATGCTTTTAGACTGTCCTTTGGGTTTTGTTTTTCCTTTTTTCTTTTTTTATTTTTCTTTTCCCCCTTCAGTTTGCTTGTTTGTTGGATTTGTCTGTGCTTTTGTGTGCCTTTGTTCCCTGTGTGTTTGTCTGTCTGTTTTCTTTTCCAGGGCTACCTTAAGAAACAAGCCAATGTAAACATGGTGGACAGTCCCAAATACCACTACGAGTAGGGAAATAAAATAACCAAGGTCTCAACAAGAGACACTAAGAGACACCATTCAAAGAACACTTCCTGAATGGACAGGCCCTGGACAGTCAATGAGCCTTCTTTAATACAGCAGTACTCGTAGGTGCAGAGCGCATAACAAGCTTTTAAAACTGACAAGAGACAGAAAGCTAGCCAAAATGATGAAATGGAAGACCTCTCCTCTAAAGAAATTCCAGAAAGAAATTACAGCTAAAGAACTGTTCAGAACAGATATAAGCAACAAAACTGAATAAGAATTTAGAATAGTCATAAAATTAACCACTAGGCTTGAAAAGGGCATGTGGTTCTCATGAGAGAATTTATTGCTACAAAGACTATGGAGCTTAAAAATAGTTGTGATGAATTAAAAAATGCTATAAATGAGGTACATAATAAAATGGAGGCATCCAATGCACGGATTAAAGAGGCAGAGAGGAGAATAGGTGAATTAGAAGACACAATTATAGAAAAAGAGGAAGCTGAGAAAAAGAGAGATAAACTAACCCAGGAGCACAAAAGGAGAGTGCTCCTCGAGAACTGAGTGATACAATCAAGCGGAACAATATCTGTATCATAGGAATTCCAGAAGAGGAAAAGAGAGAGAAAGGCGCTGAAGGAGTCCTTGAACAAATTATAGCTAAGAACTTCTTCAATCTGGAGAAGGAAACAGATATTGAAATCCAAGAGGCACAGAGAACTCCCTTCAGACGTAACTTGAATTGATCTCTCTACACGACATATCATAGTGAAACTGGCAAAATATAAGGACAAAGAGAGAATTCTGAAAGCAGCTAGAGATAAAATGGCCCTAACATACAAAGGGAGACCTATCAGTGTGGTTACTGACCTATCTACTGGAACTTGGCAGGCCAGAAAGGAATGGCAGGAAATCTTCAATGTGATGAACAGAGAAAAAAATGCAGCCAAGAATCCTCCATCCAGCAAGCCTGTCATTCAGAGTAGAAGAAAAGGTAAAAGTCTTCCCAAATAAAGAAAAACTGAAAGAATTCATCACCACTAAACCAGCCCTACAAGAAATACTGAGGGGGACTCGATGACAGAAATGTTGCAAGGAATACAAGATAGCAGAGACCGCACCACAAGCATGAATCTTACAAAGAATACAATGACTCTAAACCCATATTTTTCAATAATAACACTGAACATAAATGGACTAAATGCTCCAATCAAAAGACATAGGGTAGCAGAATGGATTAAAAAAAAATACATCTATTTGCTGTCTACAAGAGACTTACTTTAAACCTGAGGACACCTTCAGATTGAAAGTGAGGGGATGGAGAAATATCTATCATGCGATGGGAGGTCAAAAGAAAGCTGGAGTAACTATACTTATATCAGACAAACTGGACTTTAACATAAAGGCAGTAACAAGGGATCAAGAAGGGCATGATATAATAATTACAGGGGCTATCCATCAGAAAGAGCTAACAATTATAAATATCTACACACCAAACACAGCAGCACCCAAATACATAAAATATTAATCACAAAGAGAAACAATCTTATGGAAAAGAAGTGCTAATAACAGGGGACTTTAATACTTCACTTACAGCAATGGATAGATCAACTAGACAGAAAATCACTAAAGAAACAATAGACTTGAATGACACATCGGACCAGATGGATGTGAAAGATGTATTTAGAACTCTACATCCTGGGCCATGGAATTCACTTTCTTCTCATGTGCGCATAGCACATTCTCTAAGATAGATCACATACTGGGTCACATAGCAGCCATCAGTATATATAAATGAACTGAGATCATACCATGCACACTTTCAGATCACAATACTATGAAACTTGAAATCAATCATAGGAAAAATACTGGAAAACCTCCAAAAACATGGAGGTTAAAGAACGCCCGACTAAAGAATGAATGGGCCAACCAGGCAATTAGAGAAGAAACGAAAAAATATATAGAAACAAATGAACAGGAAAATTTAAGAATGCAAACTCTTTGGGATGTGGCAAAGGCAGTCCTAAGAGGAAAGTACACTGCACTCTACGCCTATTTCAAGAAATTAGAAAAAGCGCAAGTGCAAAATCTAACAGCGCACCTAAAGGAACTAGAAGGAGAGCAACAAGAGCACCCCAAACCCAGCAGAAGAAGAGAAATACTAAAAAATCAGGACAGAAATAAACAATATAGAATAAAAAAAGCAATTGAAGAGATCAATGAAACCAAGAGTTGGTTTTTTGAAAAAATAAACAAAATTGACAAACCTCTAGCGTGACTTCTCAAAAAGAAAAGAGAGAGTAACCAAATAGACAAAATCAGAATGAAAATCGATTTGTTACAAGCAATCTCTCAGAAATACAAGCAATTATCAGGGAACAATGAAAAGTTATATACCAACAAACTAGACAACTTAGAAGAAATGGACAAATTCCTAAACATACACGCACTACCAAAATTCAAACGGGAAGAGAGAAAATCTGAACAGACCCATAACTAGGGAAGAAATTGTATCAGTTATCAAAAATTTCCCAAGAAACAAGAGCCCTGGGCCAGATGGTTTCCCTTGGGAGTTCTACCAGATGTTTAAATCAGAGTTAATACCCATTCTTCTCAAGCTTTTCCAAAAAATAGAAATAGAAGGAAAACTTCCAGACTCATTCTATGAAGTCAGCATCACTTTGATTCTTACACCAGACAGAGACCCAGCAAAAAAAAGGGAACCACAGGCCAATATCCTTGATGAATACAGATGCAAAAATCCTCAACAAGATACTTGCAAATTAAATCAACAGCACATAAAAAGAATTATCCACCAAGATCAAGTGGGATTCATTCTTGAGTTACAGGGCTGGTTCAATATTTGCAAATCAATCAATGTGATACATCATATTAACAAAAGAAAAGAAAACAACCATATGATCCTGTTTACAGATGCAGAAAAAGCATTTGACAAAATACAGCATCCCTTTTTATAAAGACTCTTGAGAAAGTCGGGATAGAAGGAACTTACTTAAATATCATAAAAGCAATCTAGGAGGAGCCCTCAGCTAACATCATCCTCAATGGGGAAAAACTGAGAGCTTTCCCCCTGAGATCAGAAACACGACAGGGATGTCCACTGTCAGTGCTGTTGTTCAACATAGTGCTGGAAGTCCTACTATCAGCCATCAGACAACAAAAGGAAATCAAAGACATCATTATCGGCAAAGAAGAAGTCAAACTCTCACTTTTCTCAAACGACAGGATACTCTACTTAGAAAACCCGACAGACTCCACCAGAAGCCTACTAGATCTGATACATGAATTCAGCAAAGGTACAGGGTACAAAATCAACATAGAGAAATTGGTTGCATTTTTATACACCAACAATGAAGCAGCAGAAAGAGAAATCAAGAAACTGATCTCATTCACAAGTGCACCAAAAAACATAAAATACCTAGGAATAAACCTCACCAAAGATATAAGAGATTTGTATGATGAAAACTATAGAAAACTTATGAAGGAAATTCAAGAAGACACAAAGAAATGGAAAAACATTCCTTGCTCATGGATTAGAAGAATAAATATTGTTAAAATGGCAATACTACTCAAAGCAATCTACACATTCAATGCAATCCCAATCAAAATTGCACCAGCATTCTTCTCAAAGCTAATACAAACTATCCTAAAATTTGTATGGAACCACAAACAGCCAAAGTAATATTGAAGAAGAAAACCAAAACGGGAGGTATCACCATCCCAGACTTTAGCCTCTACTACAAAGCTGTCATCATCAAGACAGTATGGTATTGGCACAAAAACAGACACATAGACCAATGGAATAGAATTGAGAACTCAGAACTGGACCCACAAATGTATGGCCAACTAATCTTTGACAAAGCAGGAAAGAGTATCCAATGGAAAAACGACAGCCTCTTTAATAGATGGTGCTGGAAGAACTATTCAGCAACATGCAGAAGAATGAAACTAGATCATTTTCTCACACCATATACAAAAATAAACTCAAAATGGATAAAGGACCTAAATGTGAAACAGGAAACCATCAAAAACCCTAGAGGAGAAAGCAGGAAACAACCTCCTTGACCTCAACCACAGCAATTTCTTACTTGACACACCCCCAAAGGCAAGGGAATCGAGAGCAAAAATGAACTATTGGGACCTCATCAAGATTGAAAGCTTTTGCACAGCAAAGGAAAACAATCCATAAAACTAATAGGCAACTGACAGAATGGGAAAAGATAGTTACAAATGACATATCAGATAAAGGGCTAGATCCACAATCTATGTTGAACTCACCAAACTCTACACCTGAAAAACAAACAATCCAGTCAAGAAATCAGCAGAAGACATGAACAGACACTTCTCCAAAGACGACATCCAGAAGGCCAACAGACATATGAAATGATGCTCAGCGTCCCTCATCATCAGGAAAATACAGATCAAAACCACACTGAGATACCACCTCATGCCAGTCAGAGTGGCTAAAATGAGCAAATCAGAGAACTCTAGATGCTGGCGAGGATGTGGAGAAACTTGCACCCTCCTACACTGTTGGTGGGAATGTAAACTGGTACAGCTCCTCTGGCAAACAGTGTGAAGGTTCCTCAAAAAATTAACAGTAGAACTCTGCTAGGACCCAGCAATAGCACTGCTAGGAATTTACCCAAGGGATACAGGAGTGCTGATGCATAGGGGCACATACATGTACACCAATGTTCATAGCAGCACTTTGAACCATAGCCAAATCATGGAAAGAGCCTAAATGTCCATCAACTGATGAATGGATCAAGAAGATGTGGTTTACCTATACAATGGAATACTACATGGCAATGAGAAAGAATGAAATCTGGCCATGTAGCAATGTGGATGGAACCCACGGGTGTTAGGCTGAGCGAAATAAGTCAAGCAGAGAAAGACAGATACCATATGTTTTCACTCATTAGTGGAACAGGAAAAACTTAACAGAGGACCATGGGGGAGGAGAAGGGGAAAAATAGTTGGGGAGAGGGAAGGAGGCAAACCATGTGAGACTCTTGAATACTGAGAACAAACTGAGGACTGATGTGGGTGGGGGTGAGGGGAAAATGGGTGATGGGCATGGAGGAGGGCACTTGTTGAGATGAGCACCGGGTGTTATATGGAAACCAACCTGACAATAAACTATGAAAGAAAAAAAATGTTATACTATTACTCAGCCCTGGTGAAAATATGGAAGTTATACCTTTGGAAATACTTGCATAAGGAAACCTTTTTCACTATGAAGTTCCTCCATAAAAATATATCTATGATGAATGGGAAACTACTAGTGTGTATTCAATTTTAACTTGTTAATTGATTTAACTGTATTTTTAAAATATTTTTGAAACTAAATACATATTTTGAAATGTTTCTACTTAACCAAAGTATAAAAATACTATATCGGGGGGAAAAAAACAGCAGTTTTCCAAAAGTGTATTTAATATGATTCAAATACTGTAAGAAAACATACATGATTTTCTATAGTTTTACACTTGTCCCAACTTTGGATAATTCTTTTATATCAAGAAAATATGTACTTCAGTAATAATTATGAAACAAAACCACTTAAAGATTATGCTTAAGTCAGGTCTACCGACACCAGGAATTTGCAATCTGAAAATGTACACATAAGGTAAAGAATGCATAGACAAAAGATATTTATGAAAATAAAGATAATTTATTCAATAAAATATTAAAATAAATTTCTTAAATAAGTCCAATTAAAATTAACTATTCACTTTAGAATGAAATTTTTATTTTCAAGTATGTAATTCTATAATATATGGACTATTTTATTCTCATTTCTTACTTTATTAATATCTATCAGTTTTCCTCTAGATCACAGAGCTTCTGAACATTTTCTAAAGAACTGACTTTAATTCCTCGATAAATTTTTCCAACAAGTGGATACATGTACCCATAAGCAAATTACAAAGTGTAAAGCCATCTAAATTCCCTGATGTGTCTAATACTCCAGTAACTTCAAACAAACAGCGTTACATTGGCTATGTCTTTAGTAAAAACTTGGATGACTAGGAATTCACATTTGAGAAGAAAGGAGAGAACTGAGTTCCAGTGATTTATGGTTTAAAAAAAAAGGAGGGGAGTAGATTCAAGTAAAATCATGCCTGGTTTGTTTTTTTGTATTTAATCAAGAAAAAATAATATATGTTACAGAAAGAAAATAAGACAAATAGAAGAAATTCAATATATGACCTTAGACACATAGATTATCCTAAATACTCTTTCTATATGGGTTTCTAAAAAAGAAATACAAGTATAGTTTAGACCAGAAGAAAAATATCAGAGTCTTTATCATTCTTTCTGTGCATGCATGCATGCGTGTGTTATGTGTGCTCCACATATAATCTTGGTTATTCAAATTAAGGAAAAAATCCTATAATAATTATTTCTCCAACAGATATACCCTAACACAGCCAAGAACTGGAAAATACAATATGAGTCTCCCCATAGAGAGAGGAACTCAGGCAAATGTCAAATGATATAGTATAATAACCAATGTTATCAGCACCTGACCAGTTCTCTACGTCTTATTTTCCTTATGTAATGTATATTATTTTCTCTTACCTATGTCAAAAACTGACATTAATGGGGAATTATTTCCATTAAATACAGAAAGTTATAACCATGACCTCTAAAATCTTTGTTGAATGAATAATTATTTAAATTACCCCGTACAAAAAAAGGCTTAAAAAGACTTGTAGTATAGTACAAAGCTGTTACAGTATAATTTAGCTTTGTAACATCTTCTTAGTTATCTTAAAGCATAAAATAAATTCTTATTTTCTACCTGACATTGAAAAGGGAATTTTTATGCTGTGAACTACAAAGGAGGGCATTTTAAGAATTGTTGAAATACTGCGGTGCAGAGAGAACATCAAATCAAACAGAAATAATCTCACTAAAATATGTACCACATGTGCATCAATATATTGCCCTGGTTTGCATGACTGATTCCTACAAAGCATACTCCAGTAACCATGGGTTTTTGAATATTAAGTCTGTGAGGACTAATTGCAATTTATTGAATATGTCACTGAAGCAGAACTTCAGTAAATCAAGTCCAAGTAGTAGGTAGGTTATAGCATTTTTTCCCTGTTCTTTTAACCAAATGACAGTTTCTTCTTTCAATCATTGAAAGTTACAAATAGTCTAGGAACTCGTTGCGGCAGAAGAGTAATGGTTGTAAGACCAAATGATCCTATTTTATGACCCTTGGCACAAAGATTAAACCCTCTATTTCCAGCAATGCACAATTTCATGCTATTTCAGGGAGCTTGACCCTGAATTGAACTTCTTCAGACTGTTCAGTTCAATCTGAATTCATAAGAGTTACTGACAGTCTGTGGCGTGTAATGAAAAACAAATAATGAAAGGACAGCTGTTTGCTTTCACAACCCTTCCATTGATGTTGCAAGAGGAAAAACTGTGGGGTTGGTGGATTCAGAAGAAAATGAGTTGGGATTTAGCATTTGCAAAGAGGAATCCTTTTGTTATGTACTGATTTGGAGTAAATCTCTGGCAGTGAAATCAAATTTGTGACAGTTTTCCCTGCAATGTAGAAAGGAACATAACCAATTTTCTAGTAGCTGACTGTGTTATGTTTATTTGGGCACTGATTAAATGTTATGTATTATTTTTCCTTATTAAATCTAAGACCATTTGAAATATATAGGAAGATTTCTTAAAAATGGGAAAGCTGTAGAATTATCAGTTTGGGAGAGGATTATTTCACATTTCTTATAGAAATATTTTTATTTAAATCACTATTGGAGAGTATACGGAGTTCTTTGTATTAGGAATTAAAATACAGTTTATAAAATGTATAGGGTTTTTTTTTTGGTGTGGGTATAGAGCCTCTTATTCTAACATAAACATAACAATATAGAAAATTTGCCTTTTTTCAAGAAAAAGTTTCAGTTTCCCCTACAACAGCATAACAAGCTACAAAATATGACACAGATTCCATTAAAGCTATCAAAAACTAAAATTTCACAATGACAATTATCATTGAGATTTAAAATTTAAATCTATGAAATATAGCATTTAAAACTTCGGAGAAGATAATTTTTTTTAACAAATAGTTTATTGTCAAGTTGGTTTCCATATAACACCCAGTGCTCATCCCCACAAGTGCCCTTCATCCCCCCCCCCCCATACCCATCAGTCCTCAGGTTGTTCTCAACATTCAAGAGTCTCTCATGGTTTGCCTCCCTCCCTCTCCCCCACCATTTCCCCCCTTCTTCTCCCCCATGGTCCTCCGTTAAGTTCCTCCTAATCCTCCTATACGTGCAAACATATGGTATTTGTCCTTCTCTGCCTGACTTATTTCGCTCAGCATAACACCCTCAAGGTCCATCCATGTTGCTACACATGGCCAGATTTCATTTTTTCTCATTGCCATGTAGTATGCCATCGTATAGATAAACCACATCTTCTTGATCCATTTGTCCGTGGATGGACACTTAGGATCTTTCCATGTTTTGGCTATTGTTGAGAGTGCTGCTATGAACAATGGGGTACATGTGCTCCTATGCATCAGCACTTCTGTATCCCTTGGGTAAATTCCTAGCAGTGCTATTGCTGGGTCATAGGGGAGTTCTATTGTTAATTTTTTGAGGAACCTCCACACTGTTTTCCAGAGGGGCTGCACCAGTTTACATTCCCATCAACAGTGTAGGAGGGTGCCCGTTTCTTGGAGAAGAGAAATTTAAAATGCTAAAACTGCTCACACAGTTCTGAATTTAAACATGAAGTTCTTGAAAGCTTTCTGGAAGATAGAGCATTGTCTCTGGAACTAATCCAGAGACTCCCTTCCACAATTTAAAGACACAGCACTGCAGTTGTCAATTACATCCACAAAATGAAATAATAGTCGAACTGATATCCTTTATTGGCTCATGGACAATTTTAAAAATTATATTATCTCAATTAGTATAAATGGTAACATTAAACAGAGTTAACCTTTACTCACAGGGTTAGTAATTTGTTATATGAGAGCTAAAAACTTGGGGGAAAAGCAATTGAACTTTGACAATTCATGTTAAACAGAATAAATGACTTCCCCATTTATTAATACAAAGCCAACTAGTTCTAATTTTCTCTTTCAATCAGTCAGGGTAATATAATGTTAAGTATTACACATTACATCTCAGGGTGATATAAATCACAGATATCTTTGTACTATGTTAAAGTTAATATGATTAGAGAAGACATATGTAACTTGACTTCAGGTTAGACACATGGTCCAGACTTAGCCAATCAGAGTTCCTCGGTTTACAGTTATTGGTTAAGTTTCTCTTAACATGGATTTGTAAGGCGTAAGGACCATGTAATGCAGAACTTAGAGCTGTCAGAAGACATTGTGTCTCTGTCTCTCTGGTGTGTACACACACACATCACACACACAAACCAGATTTAGGAGGGGAGGGGCGTAAGGGGGCTAGGATGAGACTGACAGATTTAATAACAACAAAAATTCTGGGACAAACCGAGTTTTAAAGTTTATAAATACTAACTCTAGGCACAACTAATTCTTACTTACGTTCTCAATTCACTAATAAAATTCTTATCTTTCATCTTGAAAGATATTTAAAAATCGATCTTTAATTTTCAAGACTTCAAGATTTCTTCTGTGATAATATGTTTTTTAGGCATGTTTACAATCCAGGAAACAAGAATCATAATTGAGAGTATATGATTTGTACCATTTAGAAATCAAAACCCAAAACTTAATCACCAGAAAAAAAAAAAAAACTCAAGAACTGGAACTAAAAATACATATATTACTAATAGCCTAAAGATCACTGCTTTTTAATATGAGCATGCCTGAACTTTTAAAAGATTGTTTTTCAGGGCCTGAGGTAAATTGACATTTTCCCTTCATTTCTGAATGCCAGTTTTACTTCCATGGTATTCTGCAACTCACTTGCTTCATTTTTTCCTTCTTATACACACACACGTACACACACACATGCACATCTTGAAAGGGCTCTGATTCTTTTCCAGCAAAGTCGATATCCAATATTATACATTATATGTGTGTATAAATATATATATGAAAATCAGAATATAATGCATTTATTTCCACCGCTCTCTGCTTCAAAAACACCCTAGAGATGGCATGTCATACCTAGATATTTTAGTATGTTACTTAATACAAAGTTCAGATGCAACTATCTGTAAAATAACACCTTGATAATGTGTTAAAATACGGTCTGTTCATGTGAAAAAAATCTGTTAGAAATAACAAGTACAGATATAGCAATTGGTTCAAACAAGGTAAATATTCATCTTCTGTAAAATTTAAAAGTACAGTTAAAATAATCTGGGCCTTTGAATGAGGTTTTAAAACACCTGTTTAAAATGTTGACAATTTCAATTTAACACCTGCTTAAAATATTTTAAAATGATTTGCTTTCTTAAGCATAGGAGTAAGTTCAAAAAACTTTCCAACTGCATAATTATTCAGTAATTGTGGAGTAAATGTAATAATTCATATATATATAAATGGAATAAAGGGCAAACAGAGATTTTTAAAAATGAATCATGTGCTAAAACAAAATTTTAAAAATATATGGATTCCTACAGTGAATCAGTATTAAAAGAAAATCACTATTAAAATCTTAAACTGCATATTTTGTGGTCATAACCAACAAGGCAAAAATAATCTCCTTTGCTTCAATCCAATACTGTGACTTTTTGTTAACTACCTAAATAAAGGTCACACAGTTTTCCCGTTTCCATATAAAATCTATATAATCAGTTTTAGCTGTGATTTAGTATTCCCTACAATAGTAAAAGAAGCAACTATATTAATTACTTCATTCAAAGTAATCTGTGTTGTTCTTATATTAAGTAGGCTCTGGTTAGGAATTTAGAAAGCACACTAAGTATTTTAAAGAGAGATCATTTTAACACAAAGTATTAGTTTAAAGGTGTTAGAATATTGAAAAAATAAAACACTGAGCTAACACAACTACTATCCTTAGGATCTGGAGAAGAAATATAAGAGTGTGAGAGAAAAGAGTAGTACAGAGAACTCCATAGAGTAGGTACTCTGAATTCTGAAGACAGAATTTTTTAATGTTAATTTAATTTTAATTATTTAATGTTAATTTAATTTTAATTATTTAATGTTAATTTAATTTTAATTCTTTAATGTTAATTTAATGTTAATTATTTAATGTTTATTTAATTTTAATGATAGAGAAAGGGGGAGAGAGAGAGAGAGAGAGAGAGAGAGAGAGAGAGAACCAGCCAGCTAGGGAGGAATACAAAGAGAGAGGGAGACACAGAATCCGAAGCAGGCTCCAGGCTCTGAGCTGTTAGCACAGAGCTCGATGGGGGGCTTGAAACCAGGAACCACGAGACCATGGCCAGGGCTGAAGATGGATTCTTAACTGACTGAGCCACCCAGGTCCTCTGGGTCTGAATTTTTTAAGTTCCCTAACAGCTAAGAGTAAGGACTGAGACTTCTGTATCGGGTCAAGGCTGGCTGGCTAGCTCTTATGAGGGGTTTTAGCAACTGGTTTTAGGATTACCAAAGAAGCTGGCTACTATAACTCTGTTGTTGGCAGAGCAGCAAGTGATTGCTAAGGTAACACTAGAAGAACAAAACATAGGGAAAGTTCATTCCTGTCTCTTGCCATCGGTTGTCCTTTTAGTGCTTGCTACTTATAGAGCCCAAAAGGATTCCAGCCAACAAAGGGGAGATGGAACTTGCAGGACCCTAGGTTCAGAATCACAAAGAAGGATATTTTGGGAACTAAAAAACAAGAACTTAATTACTGGCATTTTCAAGCTGTCCAAAACCTTTAAATAAGAATGTCAAGGAATAAAGATTCTTACAAGTTTAAAAGAGAAATATTTTTATCGTTGTTTTCTTTATTCCTCTTTCTGTTGTGGGATTGTTTTATTTAGTGTTGTCTTCCTGCTTTACAAATTATTTCTGGTGGTGGTGGTGATGATGATGATGATAATGATGATGATAGGATCAATTAGGGCTCAACGAGAGAAGCAGAAATGCTAAGTCATATGGATATTGGTTAAACACTCTAATACCAGGTTTTTTGTTTGTCTGTTTGTTTCTGTTGCTGGACCTTGAGGTCCACAGGGTGACAGTTGAGAAGGAGAGATGAATGGAGTAATGGGGAGAGAAAGGACAGACTTACATCCATAACCCTGATCTGGAACCCCTGGGCACATCTGAGCTGGAAACGGAAAGCATAGACTGGAACCCTTGGATGTGCTGTAGAAGTTGTTGCCATTCACAGTGCCACACAATCTCAAAGCCATGAGTCCCCAGAGCTGGAGATCCAGGGCAAGGAGCTGTGACTGCATGCCTGGCGCTTCCCCACACTGAGTGAGCCAGCAGATAAGTGATCATGTGTGAATGCTGCAAAAGCACCTGCTTCATCTCTTGACCATAAAGGAAGTACAGTTTTACTCCCCTCCTCCACACAAGGCAAAAATATTTTGTGTATTTAATAGATCATTACAGAGTCCAAAAGCAACACATACACAGAAACAGATTCCTTCAGAGGAAGTGGAAAACACTTTTGGAGGTCAGTAGTGTTCAAAATTGAGAGGGTTGTAAGAGAGTTTACAGATTTAGACTTGAAAAGATTACTCCTAGTTGCTTTAATAACAGTAGACCTAGAAAATACTTCAGATGTATCCTCTTAATTGCTTAAAAGTGGTTTTGATCATTTAGTAGTCCAAGTCAGTGACAGATTCATACAAAAAGCATTCAGTGCAATTGCAAAAAATAAATATGACCTTATTTTATAAAGTCTTTGTATAATATCGGTATGTTTTAAATGAAAATAAAATTATATACACATACCTAATTTAATGTTTACATTATATACATTTCAAGTAGATAATATACATTTCTGTTACAAATCAATGGAAACACAAATCTTTTTATAAAAATGTTTCCCCCAGATGAGAATATGCAAGAGATTTTTCAAGATACTATGAAAGTTTTTTAAATGTTTGATTTTATTACTTGTTATTTTTAGAGATCTATTTTAAGTAGCTCTTCAAACGGGAGCTTTTTAAGAAAGCCCCCAAAAGGCTATTAAAGAACGATAAAATAACAGTTTTCTCTTCATGAAAGACTCTACAATTATCTGTATTTTAAAACATTAAGCTCTAGTGACTACACAGTCTCAGTATTATACTTTGCTTTCTATTTAAAAAAAAATCACTCAAATCCACTCTTGTGAAACACATTTACTATGCAGTTGTCTTCTTTAATATGTATCCTGCATTCCATTCCTACAGTACTTCAGGGCAAGCCTTCTGAGAATACATAATATTCTAAATTGATCCTAGCCCATTTTATTTTTGCACTTCTGTTCTAAGGAATCTGATACAGTTTCCAGACTTCTCACCATCTCATTAAAAATTAGTAAGGGAATGTCAGCAGGCATACCACCTTACAAATGCAGGTCCAACTTTGTAAATTAAACATGCTTTGTGTGTATATATTATTTATTCCCGTTTGCTTTTAGGTGCCAGCATGCGCATGCTCACTGGCACCACTTTTGCATTTGGAAGTTCTCTGGAATTTGGGGGAAAAGCAAAAAATGACTTATATATGAATCAGGATTATGAATTATGTAAATCAAGCTACCAAGTCAGGGCAAAAAGAAATTACAGGTACTATAAGAAGCTACTCCAAGAATCTCTTAGGGGAAACAAAGAAAATTAAAGAAAAATTCAGTCTTTAATAGGTACAAAGCTTTCATGCAACAAATAAAGGCTCTATTTGTAAGGAAGTTTCTCCCTCCTGTTCTTAAAGCAATTAGCTTTGAAAGTATCATTTGCAATAATATCCTAGAGTAAATGATGCTAGAATTCTTTTGGCTATGTTTTTTTTTCCCCCCCCAAGAGAATTAAACCCCCAGAAAAATAAGCAATACTAAAGGAAGGGTCAATAAATTTTTGTAAGTTATGTGCCAGGATTCTAAGACGGTTATGGTGACTTCACTTGGGGTTAGGGTGTATACAAATCAAATTCATGTCCGTCTAAGGGGAAAAAAAAAAAAAAAAGAGGGCAGCAGGCAGAAACGGAACAAATCAGAAAGCGGAAAAGGGACTAGCTACAGAATATCTGCTCATTCCCAACCTCTGACCTAACATTTTATGAGTTCGATATGTGGTTTATATATACACAGTCAGTGGTCATATATTATACATATTGTATTATGTATTATACATAATTAGATAGATTCATTTTATATGTATAGCAAAATGATTAGCACAATAATTTTAGGTAACATCACCTCAAATTTTTTTTGTCATGAGAACTTTTAAGATCTACTCTTTTAGCAACTTTCAAATATACAATAGTATTATTTTAAATATTTATTTATTTTGAGAGTGAGAGAGCGAGAGCATGCGCCAGCAGGGGAGAGGCACAGAGAGAGAGGGAGAGAGAACTCCCAAGCAGGCTCCACACTGTTAGCACTCACACTTGTGCAAACCATGAAATCATGACCCGAGCCAAAATCAAAAGTTGAATGTTTAACCGAATGAGCCACCCAGGCGCCCCTATACAAGAGTATTTTTTATTTTTATTTTTGAGAGAGAGAGAGAGAGAGAGAGAGAGAGAGAGCAGAACACGAATTCTGAAGCAGGTTCTACACTGATAGCTGAGAGCCTGATGACCTGATGCCAGGCTTGAACTCACAAACCATGAGATCATGACCTGAGCTGAAGTCAGACACTTAACCAACTGAGCCACCCTGGTTCCCCTATATGGTAGTATCTTTAACTATAGTTACTATGCTGTACAAGTGTTCTAGAACTTATAACTGGAAGTTTATAAGTTTACACCTTTTGATCACCTTTACTCATTCTGCCCACTTCCTACTGCCTGCCTCTGTCACCAATCTGTACACTGTTTCAATGAGTTCAGGTGTTTTTTAGTTTCCACATATAAGAGAGAGCATACAGTATTTGTTTTTGTCTAATTTATTTCACTTAGCATAATGACCTCAAGATCCATCTATGCTATTGTAACAGGCAGGATTTTCTTATAAATGGAATAATATTCCATTTTATATCTACACATAGATCACATTTTCCTTATCCATTTCTGTCTGTGGACACAAAGATTGTGTCCATATTTTGCCAATTGTAAATAATGCTATAATGAACATGAGTGGCAAATATTTCTCTGAAATAATGTTTTTGTTTTCTATAGATATATACCCAGATTATATGGTAGTTCTATCTTGAATTTTTTGAGGACCCTCTATACTGTATTCCCAAGCACCTGCATCAATTTATGTTTCCACTAACAGCACACAGTGTTCCATTTTTTCCCCACACCCTTGCTAACACTTGTTATCTCTTGTCTTTTTGATGATAGCCATCACTATCACTAAGGAGTGTGGTGTGATAACTCATTGTTTGTTTGCATTTACTTGATTAGTGATGTTAATATATTTTCATGTACCTATTGGCCATTTGTGTGTATTATTTGGATAAATGTCCATTTAATTCCACTGCCTCTTTTTTAATTAGATTGTTTTCTTTATTCTATTTCTCTCCTTTATTTTTTTTTGTTTTTACTATTGAAATTGTAGGTCTTACCTGCATATTTAGAGTATTAATCCCTTATCAGACATATGATTTAAAAATATTTTCACCCATTTGGTAGGCTGACTTTATTTTGTTGATGGTTTCCTTTGCTGTACAGAAGATTTTTAGTTTGATATAATCTTGCTTATTTTTGCTTTTGTTGCCTTTGCTTTTGCTACTCAGTGAGTCTCTTATAGGCCATATAAAGCTGGAACTTTTTTTAATCCATTCAGTTACTATCTATCTTTTGACTGGATGATTTCTTCCATTTACATTTAAAGTAATTGATAGGTATGGACTTACTATGGTCATTTTGTTAATTGTTTTCTGGCTATTTTGCAATTCCTTTGTTCCTTCTTTTTGTCTTTTTTTTTGGTGATTTGATGATTTTCTGTAGTGGTACACTTAGATTCTTTCCTCTTTGTCACAGTGTTTCATTGTGTGTCATGTGTCATGTGTTTGTAGGCTAATGGTGGGGAGTTTGGCTAACGTTTCTAACATGAGTCATATGGCACATTTGTGGAGTCAGGTATAAAATCAACCTCAGATGATGAAGGATCTGAGGAGACTAAGAGAACTCTGTTGTCATGGGTACTTGAAGTTAACAAGGGAGGTAGGGTAGCTTGTCACTTGTGTGACAAGTGAATGGGAGGCCATAGCAATGGGAATCTCATAGCAGAACAAAGATCGTAATGGAAGAGCATTGATTCTGCTTTGTGCTGCACACTCCTGGGATCAAGTCCTAAGGTCTATACATTTTAGTTGTCTAGGACCTTGGTCCAATTATTTAAACTCTTTGTGTCAGTTCTATCATCAGTAAGGTTAGTTAATAATGTTGGTGATGTTGATAGGGATAATTGGAAGAGGTAGGCACTCGGTATAGGAGGGCTGAGTTTCAAATAAAATACTACTTAGTGGGGAGGAAGTTTTAAGTTCAAACAAGAAGTACAATCATGAAGAAACAGGTACTGGGCAAGTTATCCAGGAAAAAATCCCGTCATAGGAAAACAGTGCAGGTATTGCATTGTTTGGACTAAAGATTTGCTTTCTGGAATAAAGGGGAATGGGTTTGGTCTTGGGACCAACACCAAATAAGACTTCCTAGAACCAGGCCATACATTGAGACTGGACTAACAGCACAGTGGTTAACCCCTGCTCTTAGCCTTACTCATTTTTAGTTTACTAAAAATCCAATGTGAACTAATAATTTTGAAACATGTTAGTAACTAAAGTTAGCCAAAGCGTGTAAGTGTGCACATTTTTCCAGCAACGTGTGTCAAAATTACTGGCATAAACCCTGTGTGAGAGACAACAGTGATATACATAATAGATGATACATACACTTCTCAGTGATAGGTCCTGGAGCAGATCTAGATTGTCATTTGGAACCTAGAGATAAGCTTTTATTTTTTTAGTAATATTTGAGTCTTAAATTTTGTGTACATTACTCAATTGAATTAAGAGCTTGCCATTTCAAAATCCATTTAACAGCATTTCAAGGCTAGAGAGTATTTTTTAGAGGGGTGGAAGGTGAGGGTAAGATTTGTATTACTAAAAAAAATGAGAGTAAACTCCTAGTATGATAATAGTATTTCTTATAGTCTTAAAATTTCCCCAAAACAAACCAATATAAATATTTCTGTGCAACACCATTTTTTTAAAAATACTGCTAAGGAAAATTTTAATAAGGAATGTATATTATATAATAACTCAGGAGCAATGCCAATTGTGTCTGATTTGGGTACTGTGGCTATATATAATACTAAAAAATAAGGATTTTTAGTATTAAGAGGTAAAGGGCATGATGTCTTCAACTTAAACAGTTCAGAGATACTGTGTGTGGGAAGGGAGGAGAATGAATAATAGATAGAATATATTAAAATGTTAATGCTTCTGTGGATGAAGGACACACTGGTATTATTTGAACTATATTTGTGGCTTTTCTGTTCTGACATTTCAAAATAAAAAGTTAAAAAGTACTATCAATGCTAGTCTCACAATATTATGCTGACTATATGGAAAATTGCATGAAAATATATGTGAAACCTATAGAATATCAATTGCCATTTAATTATTTATGACATGTTTACTTTACTGTAAAAACCTATACACCATTTTCTACAATTCTAATGGCAATATACTATAAAGGAGTTAAAGTTATTTTTGAATCCTCATCACCTTTGTGTTTGACTTTAATTGATTTTTCCTATTAATGATACCTACATTATATATCAGAAAAAGGGCTTGTTAATTTAACAGAAAGAAAATTAATAATATTCTGATATATTTTCCTCATTAAATTCACATTATTAGAGTAACGGTTGTTTTAAATGGGCATAATTATTAATAAGAAAAATGCACACATTAATTGTGAACCTTAATGGCTTTGGTACTTCTTAGTTTTGTAGAAATAATTTAGTTACATTTGCATAAATTTCAATTCTCGTTTAAACATACTTATTAATGATTCTATAACAAACATATCAGTGTAAAGCAAAGGTCATTCAAAGGAGCCATATCTATAGTTTTTAAATTTCTGTGCTACTAACACTTTATTATCTGTGACATGCTGCTATTTGATGTTACCTCAACTAAAGTATGTCTTAACAATATAATGTCCTTCATGAGAATGGCTATCTACAGTATGACTTCCTTAGCATAGTTTTATTTTTATTTATTATCTGGAAAGCCCTTCTATTTGTTTTTCTTCCCCATCTTTCTTTTTCTTTTCCTTTTAAAACTGTTAGAATGTTACATGAGACCCACCTGAGTATTTTGTTTCTGTAAAGGAAATAAAATGATATACAATGAATTAAAATGTTAGATTATTTACTGTATTTTTGGTACTTATTTATATCTTTGCATTTTTCAGTCTTCAGTCTCCCATATTCCATGGAAACATTGTTTTAAGTTATATAATTAACAGTCCTTTTCTTTGTCCCCATTACTTTTGATGTCTCAAATATTTCAGTCTGAGGTAATGAAAATAAAATGGCTTAACAACAAGATACACCACCGTTTGAATTCTGAACTTGCCATATCAAAAACTCTGCTGGGATTTTAAAAGATTTCTATGCCAAGTTTTATATCTAAAAGATATGGATGTAATACCCATCCTTTAGGTCTTTTGCGAGGATTCAATGAAATAATGGTTGTCAAACAAATAACAAGGGCCTACATCATTAAGCTTTAAAAAATAAGTGTTATGAAAAAATGCTTCAGGCAGAAAGTGCTCTAAGCGTTTTGGAGGGTGGTGTGGATGAGAAGGTTTCATCGGAAATGTAGAACCTAATTTAGCTATTGAAACAATGAGCTTAGGTTAAGATGAAAAAAGAATATATTCTACATATACATGAACAAGTCAGAAATAGTTAACAGATCAGTTCAGCTGAAGCGGAGTTTCAGGGGGAAAAAAGTTAGGGCTGATTTACAGAGATTTGAGTTTTTGAATACTATATCAAGGGTTTATACTTTGCCTTGAGACAAGGAGGAGCTATTGAAGTTTCCTTTTTGACAGTAGTGTAACTTTACTGAAAGCAAGGATTAACACAGATTGGCTTAGAGAAGCATTGAGCATTATGATTCTGAGATTGAAAAAGAGTACCCACAGGGAAACCAATTAAGGGCTTATCAAAATTAAAAGACATGAGCTTATAAAAATCTGCCTTCAGTATTTGCTGTGAGAAGCAATAATAAAGAATAAGTTGATTTCTTCCATAATACAAATTAACAGACTTATTATTTGGAAAAATATTTTGCAAAACAGAAAAGCAAGTTTTATAGACAATTGCAGCCTTTTTTTTTCTTGAGTAATTAGGAGGAAAAATATTGTCAAAGGCAGAAATTATAAAAATCTTGGTGGAAAAAAGCACTTTCGATTAGATGACAACTTGATTTTATAGACTGAGACTGGGCTGAAATCACTACATAGAAATTCTCTAGAGACAGTTTGCCACATGAGCCTGAAACTTGAAAGACAAAAAATGTGGGTATATATGTTTATTCCCATGGCAATGACTGAGGGCTGACATGTGGGTACATACCCACCAATTGGTGACAACTAGAGGAAGTATAAATGCCAAAACTGAGACAAGCAGGATAAGCCAGTCAGTACAGTGTGGCAAAATCCAGAGTAACAAAGGATTTCAGAATGGAAGGGAGAATTATGACCATGGTAACTTTCACCGAATATCTAGAGTATTCCAAACAAAAGTATGTGCCAAATACACAGTATCTCATTTAATACATTCAACAATCCTGTGAGGAAATATTTTACACCCAACCACATATGCTGTGAGATTTTTCTCTTATTCAGGATTTTAGCCTAAACCCCAAACAAAGGTAAAGGCATTACTTTTGCCTCACTGTATGTATAGAATATCACCATCATTGGAATAAGCCACATCCCAGAAGCATTATTGAAAAACACCAGGTAGAAATCTAGCCTATTCTACCTTATCAAACCCAAGAAAATACAAGAAGAGGACTGAGAATTAAAAATGTTGCTGGCCTTGGGAAGTTCAGTGGTTATTAAGCTATTAGTTTGCATCCAAAAGCCAAGAGAAATTGGCTCTAAGAGATTAACTCATCAAGACAATGGATGGCTAAAGGGAGAGGAGAGGAGAATTTTGTTTCCTGTTAGGATATCAATTTAACAGACTCAACTTGAGGATCTGCCCCTGTGAAACAGACAGAAGAAAATGGAATTGGATAATGGAATTTTCCTGAGGGGCTGCCACCTGAGTAGAAAAGTAGGATCTCATCTATTCAGGCCCTGCTTCCCAAAAAGTACAGAAAATGAAACCTGAAAGTGAATGCAATCCAGATTGTTGGCAGAGAAGGCTAAATAAATTTGAGGTTCCATCTCTGGTGAGGCATCTATAGCACTGGTCAGAAAATACACATTAGAGAGAGAGGAGATGTGCATGTCACCAGCAAAAGTTGTGGAGGGATGGACAGTACGTACCTGGAGAAGATGCAGGAAAATGACCCTCCAAGAGACAATGAAGCCCTTTGGAATTGTCGCCTGCCCCATCTTAAGTTGATAACCACAAAGATAATCAAATGTGATTATGCCCAACATGGAGAGAGCTACAAGTCTGCCCAGTTGAATACATTATCCATTCCACTCCACTCCCACTTGAAACCTGCCTTTTTTTTTTTTTTTTTTTGAGAGAGAGAGAGAGGGGGGACACAGAGGGAAGGAGGGACAGGGAGGGAGAGGGAGAGAGAGGGAGGGAGAGAAAAAGCAAAAGTGTTCCTGTGATCAGGGTGAGAGTTGGGGGCAGAGTAAGAGGGTGAGAGAGAATCTAAAGCATGCTCCATATCCAGCACAGAGCCCCACACGGGGGCTCAATGTTACCACCATGAGATCAGGACAAGAGCTGAAATCGAGTCTGTTGTTCAACCAAGTGGGACCCCTAGGCACTTCTGAAAACACACTTTTGAATAGAGAGGGATGTAAAAAGAGTAGATCCTGCCTTCCCGTTAATCTGCAAGTCTTAAAGCCAAGAAAGACCTAGTCAGCATAGACAGAGAGGTAAAGAGTTGGGAATTCAAGTATTTAAATTAATAGAACTGCATTTCTCTACCAAAGTGAGACTGCTCTGATAACGGAAAGGAATTGCAAAGTTATTGAATCTAGTCAAGATATCAAAAGGAACTTAATTAACATTGGATGAAGGTGGAGTCCCACATGGTCTATTTGGAAGGTAGTTGTTATAAGCATACCTTGATCTTTAACTGTATCCAACTGTTAAGGAGCTATTCCTTGTATCTAATTAAATCCTCAAATTGCTATAAATACTAACCCATTTCCATTTTTTTCTATTGCTCGGACATTTTCTCCATATGACAATTATATAATACTTTAATATTTTCAAGTTGCCATTAATACTGCCATTCTAAGTTAATGCTCTAGATATCAAAATATTAATTTCTAGATTACTAAATATTAGATTTCTTAATTACTTTTACGTTATTTTGAATTCTATGTTTTAAAAAACTCTAATAATTTTAAAGTATGCTTGTCTGGATATTTTCACGTGTCTTAGATACAGTGATAGTAATGAATTATTTAAATGCCAAAAGCCTAAGATTCTAGCCCAATAAAGCCCCTCTTTAACTAGTACCCTATTTCTCTCTTTACTGACCAAGATGGCCTTAATGTTTCCCTCAGCTTGACTACACTTTAGACCTCTTCTTGCCTCTAGGCTCCTGACCTTCACTAAGTCCTTACAGAATACAGAGGGTCTAACACAGAGATCTCTCCCATTCTTTCTTAGAGCTGTCATTGTAAATTCTTTTTCTGCCTCTCTGAGCTGTAAATCTTCTTGAAAGGCCTCTTGCCTATTTTATAACCTGGGACTGTCTTTTTCAAGGAGCCATCCCTTTGAAATGTAATTCTCAAGAAAGAGAGTATCCCTCTCTCCCAGTCTCTGTGAGAGGGTGGGAGCCTAACTTAAGAGGGTGCATTGCTCCAAATTGTAAAAATGCTTCCTGTCATGAAAATTTAAGAAAGTTTACTTTTCTTTTAGAGTAACGTCAATGAGCAAACCTAGGTGGCCCTATCTGCCCCCCTCCCCACCCCACTCCCAGTTCTTAAAAACTCTCCAGCTCTTTGTTTCGGCAGAGTTGAGTTTAGACTCCCTTACTATAATAGCCTTGTATAAAGTCTCCCCTACCTGTTTAACTATGCCAGTGCAATGTTTGCTTTGGCAATTCCATCCCTTTCTATTATTCTCTAAATTATGTTGTTAAAATACATTAGTACTTATAGGTATGTAAAGAGTATGTTCAGTCCCTCACAGACTGATTTCAATGAAATCTTTACAACAAATGCAAACAGTAGAAGATGCATGTTATATTACATATTATGGTGCTAATATTAGTAATATAAACTTAGAGGAAAGGTATTTTCAAAGGGAAGGGAATCACTAGCCATTATAATCTACCAAAGGCTTTAATACTGGAAGCTTTACTCCAATAGTACCATGGGTATTTTCTTTCCCACAGCACACGCAGAAGAGCTGATTTGACAGTTGTATAGAAGCCTAAATATACACTTACTAAATCTGGACTCTCTCCCCTTTGGGAGTCCTCTAGGAATTAAATTATGGCATTACCAGAAAACCATTTTTTCTTTCCCCTTCCCTTCCTTCTATGCCCTTTGCTCCTTTCTTGTTTCTTGCCATTTAGATTTTAGGTATTCAGTCAAGTCTTTTGCTAGCACTAGAAATCTCCTGCTTTTCATTCCTCCCTGACAAACACCTAAGATAGCTCTTCTCCACCTAATATTCCAAATATAACTCACTGCTCTAATGGTAGAAAGCACCTGTCAGAGGAGCCTCTTGTCCAGTGACTAGGACCAAGAAAAAGAGATTAAGTATTGAGCCAATATGGGAAGTTCACACAAGAATATTGAATCTGAAAACAGAAATATAAAAATTACAATAGCAGCAGTATTTAGTAACTCTTCGTAAGTGCTAGGCAGTGTTCTAAATGTTTTGTGTGAATTATCTGTCTTAATTCCTATAGCTATCCTTTGGAACCATTGAGGACGGAGATGCTGAGACACAAGGTTACAAAGTTAGCAGTGACTCTGGTTTCAAAAACAGGCCATTTGACTCCATTGCTAACCATGTCCCATCCATATCCTTAGTATTTTATTTTCTGACATGTATCATACAGAAATCTTTTCTGCTCTACACCTGAAAAAAGTCACATATGAAGTCACAAGACCCAGGTTATTCTTCCTGTCAACTTGGAACACATACAACTACAGGCTTTCATTCCTCTGTGAGAACAAAAATTCATTTAAGCATTTTCACCTCTTTCTCTTCTAATTCATCTCACATAATGTCACTACAAACAGGCAGATAAAAGAGTTCAGAATGTCAATCTTTTTATATCTGGAAGCCAACATCTTGTTCAATTATCCTCTCTTATTAGAGAAAAGAGTAAAAATCACACTGAGTTAAGCATGTTGTTCCTTCATTTGGAAATTTATATGGACCCTTAGTTTTATCAGGGCTTTGAAGACAATTTATAACTACCCAACTGAAATATCCACTAATTTCCTATAATTGAGTTTGTTGGCATTCTTCTAGAAGAAGCTTTAAACTTATTAGATAATCTTAAGCATTATATCCTAAGACAAATTATTCTGTTTCTTAAGGTAAGCCATACAGTTATTCATCCCTACCAAAAAGAAGAAAAATAGTAGCCTGTGTGTGATGGAAGTAATTGGAAGCATTGCCCAAACAGATGCCTACAATAAAAATGATATAGTTGCCTATGTCATTCTCTCATTTCTTCTTAAAAAGGAAACATTTATTAAATTCCCCCACCCCCACAATTTTTTGACAGTTGGATACACATACATTATGTTTGAAAAAAACTAACAAAGTGAGTAAGAAGCAAGTGAGAAAGGAACAGAAGAGCAATCTCACACACAAGTGGGCTCAGAGGTCACCTTCAGATAAAGCTAACAAGTTCAATCCTAGTTTACAAAGCAGAGGAATGAGCAAAATGTATTCAAAAACCTTTAATAACAGGGGTTCTTTAAGTTACACTTTCCTTTTCTCTAAATTTTCTGATTTTCAAAGTAGATTACATCAGTGAATTTATGGCACTTATTTACCCTTGATTTCCATAACCACTGGTACTTGGTTATGTCTTATTCAATACTTTTACACCTTAGCTTGCTAGTGCATGCTGCTATTTTTCCTCTGCACATTAATTTACAGTACTAAAAATAATTGTCAAACTAGAGGCACCACCTTTCAAGTTTCCTCTAGAAGCTGACAAAAACTTGTTTTCACTAGCTATTTAACAAGGCCAACACCTGGCACATAGATTCTGCACTTGAGATAACACCATAAGATATTTTTATTGACAAGATTTTCAGAGAATTACATAGAAAATAATCCTGAAAAGAAATCATAAGTGTACATGACTAGATTACAAAAATTTCTTTTTATATATGTCTATAATGTAGTATCTGCTCTATTAATGTGGGCCGATGTGAATGATAGCATGTCATCTTAGATAAATCCTTGTGATAAGAATACATTGAGAAATACATTTTATTTGTTGAGTAAGCACTACAATAGGTATTGAGCCAAATATCTGGTATATAGCATAATTAAAGCTCAAAACTGGGTTCAAATTCATACTTTCTATAAGATCAAGATCTTGGGCAAATTAGATCATTTCTCTATGCCTAGATTGTCTTTGTAAAATTGAGATAATCATCGTGTTTCCTTCACAGTATTGTTGTGAGAGTTATAAAAAAAAAAGTGCACAAGATTGAGAACAATGTTTCACACACACACACACACACACACACACAAGCAATAAACAGCTATAATTATTATGGCTATCTTTTCCAAATTATCACTCTCATTCTATACACATCTAAACTTGGGACCTAATAATCCATAGCCCTGGAGTCTTCTTTGTCAGTATTCTCATCTATTCTCTCCAGGAATTTAATTCTATTCCTTTCCTTCTGCTTCTCCAAGTGTCCCAACCAAACATACATATATATACACATTCCATGCATACCATGACATACAGCTGTATCAGAACTCTCAAGTCTACCTCCAAATCTATTCAACAACTCATGCTGGAAGTATCTTGGGAGATCATAGAACATATATGGCATATAATATTCAAGATAAATTTGATATTGATCCCCTTAAATTCTTTAAATTTTTTAATTTTATTTATTTATGAGAGAGAGAGAGAGAAGGGAAGGGGCAGAGAGAGAAGGAAAGGGGCAGAAAGATAAAGAGACATCAAATCCAAGGCAGGCTGCAGGCTGAAGGCTCCAAGCTGTCATCACAGAGAACAACGCAGGGCTTGAACTCCCAAGCCACGAGATCATGATCTGAACTGAAGTCAGATGCTTAACCAACTGATCCACCCAGGTGCCCCAGAGCCTCTTAAATGCTTAACACTACGAAGCAGAGAATGTCTTCCAAGGTCATGATTTTCATTTTAGTATCTAATCTATCAAACATTATTTGTTTGAAGGCTAAAATAGTAAGCAATAGAAGCATTTCTGGTTCCAGTATTGCAGAAGATGACCAAATGAAAGTCTTGCTGCAGACTGAAACTATAACTCAGATTAAAGTTTTTAAAAATTAAATAAAAATTAAAAGAAAGCCAAGTATTTAAGGCTTTGGAGAGTGAACAAATGAAAGCATATTTTGGAGAGTGGTCCAAACTTGGAAGAAATTATCAGCAAATGTTGTTTCCAGGTTTTTTTTTTTTTTTAGATTGGCATGAGAGCTGGAAACCACAAAACTCATGCTTATAGAAACAATTACTAAAACTAAGAAGTGAATATAGCTTGAAGGTGAATTTTATGTTATCTTGACTATATCATGGAGTGATAAGAGATTTGGCTAAACATTTTTCTTTGTGTATCTGTGAGGATGTTTCCAGAGGAATTTACGTTTGAATCTGTAGACTGAGCAAAGCAAATTGCCCTCCCCAGTGTTGATGGACATCTTCTGATCTATTGAGGGTCTGAATAAAATAAAAAGAAGGAAGAAGGAAGAAATCATTATTTCTGGCAGGAACTGCTGAGCTGGGACATCATCTTTCTATTTTCAGACTAGGATTTTCATCATCAGTGTTCTTGATTCTCAGACCTTTATATTTGGACTAGAACAACACCATGAGATTTCCTGGTCTCCAATTTACAGTTAACAGATTGTGGGATTTCTCACCTTCCATTTTTTATGAGCCAATTCTTAAAATAAATCATACACACACACACACACACACACACACACACACGATGCACATGCAAACACAAACACACACAGATCTCCAACTGGATCTGTTTCTCTGGAAAACCCTAACTAATACTGTAGCATTGTACTTTACCATAAGGTAGAACAAAGCAAAACAAAACAAAACAAAAACACTTGTATTTTATATACTAAGAGCAAACAACTGGTGAAAAAATGCCTAAAATTTAGAATAATATCTATACTAAAATCTAGAAAACATTACTGAGAGAAATTAGAGACTTAGATAAATTGAGATACCATGTTTGTTGAGCACAAAACTCAGTTTTATTTAAATATTAATTCTTTCTGAAGAGATCTATAAATTGTCAGCAATGACCCCTCCAAATTCCAACAAACTTTCTGGAAAAAACTGATAAGCTCATTATAAAATTTATATTGAGTTAAAAAAAAAAAGACCCAGAAAGACAAAACAATCTTATAAAAGAGAATGAAGTTTGATATATAGCCTAATTAATTAAAGATCACTATGTGAAGCTACAATAATAAAGGCTATGTGGGATGAGCATTATAAAGGACACAACTCAATTCAACAATATAGAATACAGGAATAGATTTAGAAACATATAGTCAAAAGATTTTCAATCAAGAATTCAAGGCAAGCTTTTTTTTTAAGAAAGTATTTTTTAAAATTGTGATAGAACAACTGGATATTAGTAAGAAAAAAATCAATCCTGACCACACAACAAGAACAAAATTTACTCAAAAAAGATAATATGTATAAATGTAAGTTAAAACTACAAAACTTTGGTAAGAAAACTTAAGAGAAAAATCTTACAGCCTTAGAATAAAAAAAGATTTATTTGATAGGAACCATAAAAAATATTGAAAAATTGGCCTTGATTAAAATATGAAGTATTTCTTGAAAAGACATCATTAGAAAATGAGAGAAAGCCACAGAATGGCAGAAAATATTCATAATACCATATCTTACAAAGGACTTTCATCCATAATTTATAAAACTCTTACAATGGGCAAAGGATTTCAATAGCAAACCCTGTTCAAAAAAGAAGATATATGAATAGCAATTAAGCAAATGAAAAGATGTTCAGCATGATTAGTCACTAGGGAAATGCAAATTTAAACCATAACATGATACCATTATATACACATTAGAATAGCTAAAATTAAGAAGCATACAAATACCACATGTTGGCAAGAATGTACAATAATTGGCACTCTCATCTCTCTCTAAACTGGTACAACATTTTGGAAAAGTTTTATAATTTTTTTTAAAAAGTTAACTATGCACTGGCTATAGGACCCAGTCATTCTACTTCTGATTATCTGTCCAAAACAACCAGAATCACATTTCTACACAAAAATATGTAGAAGCTTCATTCATATATACAAACCTAGCAAAAATCCAGATGTCAGTGAATAAGTAGATAAATTGCTGAATATTTGTGGAAAAGAACAAATGACATATACTCATCAACATAGGTAAATCTCAAAATTAAGCCAAGTGACAGAAACCAAACACAAAGAATGCATACTCATGTATGTATAGAAAATTTTTAAAAATGCCATCAAGTTTACGGCAGGGGGTGGGGAGCTATCAATGGTTCCTTAAGGTCAAGAGCAGAGGGACACATAAACTACAAAGGAGTATATAGTAGTCGGCCTCCAAGATGGCCTACAAAATGTCTTGTTTAAGGTACTCATTCTTGTGGAATCTCCTCCCCCAATTATCAGGGTTGTTCTCTATGACCAATAGGATATGACAGAAGTGATAGTATGTCATTTCCCAGGTTAGAATATGAAAGACTATAACTTCCATCTTGGACTCTCTGTTGGGCTTTGGATCACTCACTCTAGGGGTAATCAGCTGCCATGTCATGAGGAAATTCAAGCAACCAATGGAGAGGCCCATGTAGGAATGATCTGAGCACATTTACCAACAGCCATGTAGATGAGCCATTATGGGCATGGATCACCCAGCACTAGTCAAATTTCAGATGACTACAGCTAAGGCAATACTTTGCTAGCAACTTCATAAGAGACTCTAGAACACTTGCATCCAACAGAGGTGCTCATAAATCCCTTACCCACAGAAAGTAGAAGATAATAAATGTTTATTGTTTCAAGCCACTAAGTTTAGGCATAATTTGTTACACAGTAACAAAGAAATAATACAGATTCGGTAACAGCATTGTGGTGTTACCATAATAAATACTTAAAATGTAGTCATTGCTTTCAAACATGGCAGTGGACTTTGAGAATATTAGCAAACACATAAAGAGCCTTGAACACATGATTTCTAAATTTGGACTTTAAACAGGCTGTCAGTGATGACTTAAAAGAAAGTGAGGAAAATCTTAGAAACTAAAGGAAAATAGATTCTTACATAGAGACAGAGAATTTAGCAAGATCGTCACTACTATAACGAACAAGGTAGAAAAATGTATCCGTTCAACCAAATGATATAGCTTAATGTGATTATTTATCTGTTAAAATCTACAAGCTATCTTGACTTTTTAGGGATCTCTTAACTATATAAATATTTGAATTGATGAACCCCTGAAATAGTTCTGAAATTCCCTGGGCTCCTCAGTCTCCAGATAAAACTTCACTAACAATACATTTTCTTGTTTCTAAATGGTGGTAGAGAAGTCACAGAATACCCACTGGTATTTAAAAACCCCAAAATTCTGGTTTTTAAATATTAAGCAAATGTCTCATAGAAAATATATAAATCTCTTATTTATCACAACAACTCAATATTTGTCCAGACATAACTTATTGAAGAGGATAAAGAATAAAGGGACAAATTAAAGTAATTAATTTTATTCCTATTTTTATCATGATGTATAATGAAGAAAAATATAAAATTCTCTAAATAAAAAAACTGGGTTGAAACTTTGTGAAAAAGATAAAAAGAGAAAGAAAAGAGAAAATGAATTAACTCTCATCTTGAACTCATTTATTTCAAATAAATGAAAAATATCAATCACAAATAAATAACATTTCATTTTTAATTTTTTTTACATTAATGCAGTTGAATATGTTAATTGAAAACAAACTTGTAAACTCTAATATTGTCATATTTATTTTGATTCTCAGTGACAAGAATATTAGGTTACTAGCCTTATTTTGAGAAAGAGATATTGTACAATCATTTTCTTGACTAGTATGTCACAATGATTTGAGGAAAAATAAATCTTTTTCAATGCATTTTAATTACCACTTGTAATCATTTTATTTCTAACTATGCAAGAATGAAAGGTCCTACTGATGTTGAACTTCCAAATAACTATAAAATCATGTCACACAGGGAATAATTTAGGGAAAGACAAGGGTCAAGTCTTTATAAATTAAAATATACTTGGGTTTTCTATTATCTAAACTTATACTGCAATTATGAGTAAAGACCATTCATGGATATTGTGGAAGGAAAATAATCTATCATTGTACTTGTGTGCTTTACATTTATCAAAGGAATCATATGCATAATTGAAGAGGCTGATATTCAGCATACTAAGATTTAATATCAAAGATATTTTTAAAGTTTATTTTGAGAGACAGAGACAGCAGAAGCGGGAGAGGGGCAGAGATAGAGGGAGAGAAAGAAAAAATCCAAAGCAGGCTCAACACTGTCAGAGCAGTGCCCTATGTGGGGCGTAACTCAGGAACCTGTGAGATCATGACCTGAGCCAAAATCAAGAGTCAGATGCTTAACCAACTGAGTCACCCAGGCATCCTATTATCAAAGTAGATTTAGAGATGATTCAAATTTGTTTACCACCTTTCTCTCAGTTTTCTTAAATCAAGAATGGTTGTATATGACCAGTCATCTGCATAAAGTACTTCCTTTTGTCCTTTTTTAAAAAGTGTTTATTTTTCAGATAGCGACAGACAGACAGACACTGAGTGTGAGTGGAGGAGAGGCAGAGCGAGAGGGAGACACAGAATCTGAAGCAGGCTCCAGGCTCTGAGCTGTCAACCCAGATCCCAACACAGGGCTGGAACCCACAAACCATGAGATCAAGACCTCAGCTGAAATTAGACACTTACCTAACTGAGAAACCCAGGCACCCAGTCCTTTTAAAAAACAATTCTTCACAAATGGCCTCAGAATTTTGATATGAGACAAACTTTTCTCTCAAGGCTTTCTCAAGCTTGACCTCATTTGCATTTGGGGCCAAATAATACTTTTGTTTTGAGGGGCTTTCCTATGCATTAGAGAATGTTTAGCAGTACCCCTGTCCTCTTCCCACTGGATACCTTGGGATGTACCACTCCTGCTCACCCTCTCCCCAGTTATCACACTCCAAACTCTCTCCAGGCTTTAACTAATGTCCCCTGGGGTGCAAAATCATCTTCTTCCTGGGTTTGAGAACTGCTATTCTAGAGTAGAAGAGCAAGACATTAGAAAGAATGAGATACATCTCTTTCTCCAATGATACATAAAATATAGGTCACTGAGGGTTTCACACATGGACACAAAAGCATTGGTTAGGACCTAGGTTGAATATCAATATCAAGGAAATTCCTTGTACAAGAAAATATCAGTATTTTCCTTTTGTCTCATTTTTGGCTAAGGGGATTGGCACAAGATGAGAAGACCCTGCTAAGATGGATAGTTGTGATGATTCAATTTATAAACTTTAGCAAACCCTAAATTTGGGTTGGGCCATGATGGCCTGAATCACATGACAAGGAACAAATGATGGAGAGACAATAAAACCTTTCAATGATTTTCTTCGCTAATAGTCAGGTGTACTCCTATGTCCTCATAAGTTACTCAGCTATTTCCTAAAGTGATCCATGACACACCTCATGTATTTCCAATGATCTATAGTAGACTGTAAGCTCTTTGTTGGCAGGAATTCAGTTTTGTCTGTGTTTAGCATACAGTACTTTTATCTTGATATTAGGACCTCTAGGACCTTTCTTCCTTGCTGCTCCCACATCAGTGTCAGATAATGTCAGTCTTTCCCATTGATCCTTTATCAGACTCAGAAGTCCTCACCAGAGCACTCTAAAAAAAATCTCTTGTGAATTTACTGTAGTTCACCTGTAAAATGAAAGTTGTGATTTCTGGCCCCAAAATTCTGCTGGACAACAACTAATATTTGCATTATTCTTCACAAACAGTAATTAAAAAAAATTTTATTTCAGTCTCAAAAACAGTCTGATTTAATAAAAGGAATGTTTTGATTTATAAAAATATCTTATTATGTTACTATGAGTGAAGCTAAGGGAAGTTTTTCAAGTTTTTGTGACTAGCAGGTTGCAAAGACAGTCCAATGGACCTTTAGTCAAAAGAACTTCCCTACTTCTACTCTTAAAAAAGGTTCAACTTAGGCAGCATAAAACTATGACGGACCCTGTATATTTCCTTGATCGGTATTAACAAACTTAGTTATTTGCTAATTTTTTCTCTGGTTGAATGTTTGTCTCCAAACAACCCTGAAGTCAGAAGTCTTATCTAAATGAATGATACTTACAAATTTTGACATGTAACATAAGTGTTTCAGTGAATCAAAAATACAGAAACTTACTGTTTTAACTAAACTACTTGTAAATAACAGGAATCTCAACTTGAAACCAAGCAGTTCTTATCTTAAGACTGAGAACTGCTTTGGGCCTGAAGAACTGCAGACATCAGGGCTCTGAGGTGGGGAGGACTGCCTGGGGTCTAATAGGATGAAGGTCAATGGAAGAAAAGCAAACAACAAACAAACTTGGCTTAGAACAATTTCTTAGAGATAGAGACAAGGCAGGATTCTGAGTATAAAATCTATCGCCCTCAAGTTTTTTCTGTCATCTGACATAGCTCTTGTGGATCTATGTCTGCATCCTGCAGAGACACTATCAGTAAAAAACAAAAAAAGGCTAACAAATTTTAAAATGAACACCATTATGACGTCAACAACAAATCCAATAAAGAAAGGAAACTCTTGAGATGTTGAGAGCCCAAGTAGCTCTGCCTAGGAACTTGGGGAACAGAGAAATACCCCAAGTAGAAGAGGACATTCCCTCAATCTCCCTCATCAAGGCTGCATGTTCTGGCCCATACAGGGCTCTCAAGGACATGGTAGTGCCACATAATGCATACACAACTGGGACTTAGCAGAGACCAGTGTGTGCCTCTGGTGCTGACAGAGAGTGACCTGGCAGTAGCAGTGACAAAGGCAGCATCTTGAGGAAGGAAGATGCTGAGCTGCTGGGGGAACAGTACAATCCAGGGAGCCACAGCAAGATAGAAAGAAAACAACACATGCTACAAGGCAGCTGAGAGTGTGTTCCTCTGGATGTGCAACATGTCTGACAGACTTCATTTGCCTTTTCTCAAGTTAATGTGGCTTTGGTTAGGAATAACTGAGTTGATTCAATTTTTATCTTTTTTTTTTTTTTAACATAGCACCCTAAGAAAACAAATGCACCAAATTAACTACTTTGATTGAATTGACTAAAGAAGCCTAGTGAAAATCACATTAAAAGTGAATAAAGCTAATAGTTTCATTTAACTGATCAGTCCTCAAGTCAAAATGGTCGCTGGTGATGTGGCTTTACTTCAGCTCTAGGCTAAAAAAAATAATAGTTCTTGGTTGATTTCCATTTGCTAATACACATTAGAACTGAGAACCTATCTGCCCTTTCTTAAGTGTTGGGAATAAATGGTGACAGGACAGAAATGGTGCTTATTCTCATAAAATTTACATTCTAGTAGTGAGCCAAGTAAACAAATTAATGAATTAGATAATTTTAGGTTTACACTAAGTCTAGGGGTTTGTGATACTCGAATTGGACTTTAGTAATGAAACAGAGAGCAAACCAAACAAAATTGGGGTGAGTAGGGTAGTATTTTGGGAAGGAGTACCAAGTGCAAAGGCTGAAGATGGGGAAAGTTTGGCATGTTCAAGGGTACAAAGAAAGGTCAGTATGGCTGGAGCTTAGTGAGACAGATATCAGGCTATAAAAAGTGTCAGGGGCAGGTCATTTAAGGCTTTAGGAGTCTTGATAAGAAGTACAGGTTTCTTCTGAATGTGCATGGAAGCCATCAAAGGATTGAAGTAGGGGAATGATGTGATTTTTATCACATCCTAAGAAATCTTTTTTCCCATTAAAAAGCAAACAAACTCAACCATCCCTTCAAAGTTCAACATGAAAGACTATATAATTCACAGTAATTTTTCTTCTTGTGAAGATAAATACTTTTATTCATTAATATCAAGAGTTTAATGACAATATTACTGACCTAGTAATATTTAGAAAAAGAAAATTACTATTATAATTTCTGATTTCAATATCCATCTCATTTTTAATATGATTATGACACTATAAAATTAAATCGTAAGAGACTATTTATTACAATTGTAAAAGTAATTATTGTACCATTCATTTTAAAATCATTAAGACAATTGCCTTTTTTAATTGAAGACATCTATAAAAGAAGCCACTTACCATTTTATTACCCACTATTCACAAGAAAAAACCAAAATTGCCTTCAATACATCTATGTATTTGATAAACTCAAATTAAGGCAATTAATGCTCTAATAATGCGTCTTTATAAATTATGAAGTTCCTATATCTTAGACACTTGACTAATTTGATCTACCAAAAAATGATTATTCATCCCTACTTTTGCTGTGTGGAATAACTAGACCAAATAGATCTTGGGTTAGAGAATTCTGGTTGCAGTGGTTTTTTTCCTACAAATGTAGATACTTGAACAATCATTTGTAATAGAAAATATTTCAGTTCCATTCCCTATCCCAACAGAACCAAACATAGTTCTTTGCTCATAGTTATAATACAATGTTTGTAGTTATTATTGTAAGTAAATTATTAGATTTTAATTTTCTTTTCTGTAGACAGACCAAAGACCCATAAATCTTACTTCTTTAGGTGACAGCACAATTACAAGAGAGTTATTTCTGTTAGAGTAAAATTCTAGACTCCTACAATATAGTTTATTAAAAGGAAAGTATTGCTTCTTATTTTTTAAATATGGAAAAACAACTTTGTAATTTTTGCCAGTGTTTCCTAGAATTGCCTTCTTATTTGAATAATAGTCCGTTGTAACACCTTGGGGCAAAAAAAGTATGATCAAAGTAAAATAGGAGTCATACATTTTAATGTAACCATTTTATAATATATTTTAAAGTGAAATCAAATGATCTGGAAGCCATTTTAATCGACTTCCTGCTTCAAGCATGAGTAACTATTTTTAAAATTGAACTTGAGTATTTGTCATGTCAAAGTATTATTTAATGACATATAAGTTACAAGGAGAGAAATACGAGTTGAGAAAAAAGTGTATTTTTTTCTCAAAGTCCTTCAAACAATATAAAGAATCAGACATTATTATCCCCATTTTATAGACAAGAAAATAAGACTCAAATGGTTAAAACACAAGCTGAGAAGCTCAAGTTGATTTAGTCTTAAAATTTTTATAGTACTTCCTGAAGCACAATTATGCCCTTTTGCCAATTATCTACTTGTCTATAGAAATAAATCTTCTGCTATATTTAAATAGCATTTATATTTTGGTTTTTACTAAAAATTTTTTTATTATGTGTGTTGTATATCACAGTTTAGATGCATGAAAAATGTACTATTTAATTAGTTGATATAGTTTTTCAGCAGACCTCTACTCATAGAATTAGAATGTATAAAACTTTGATATTCAGACATTAATTACACTCATTTAGAAATGGTAGAAAAATAATTTTAGTGTAGCTTGATATTGTAGTTGTATAGGACATAGAAAAATAGTTTATTAAAATATGCATGTTAATGGTACAATTCATTAAAAGAGACTTCTCAGTAAGTCCTCCAGAAAAAGTTGGAAAGCCATTATACCCCGGGGGCACCTAGGTGGCTCAACTGGTTAGCATCCAACTCTTGATTTCGGCTCACATCACAATCTCACATTCATGGGACTGAGCCCACATCTGTGCAGAGCAAGAAGTCAGCTTAAGATTCTCTCTCTCTTTTCCTCTCCTCCCGCCCCTCTCCCCCACTCACATGCTTGCTCTCTCTCTCTCTCTCAAAAAATAAATTAAAACAAAATTTTAAAAAAACTGCTATTATATCCCAACTAGAGGAAATAATGAAGATCCAGACTCTTCATTCAATTCATTTAGATTCTTTCAAATCACTTTCAACCTGTTTTTTTCCCCTCTAATTCCCTTCACAAACTCTCTGCTCCAGTGAAATTACATGCTTTGAATTATTTTTATATCTGTCCCTATGTATTGGCCTCTCTGATCAGACTCTACTCTTCTCCTCCTTGCTTACATAGATCCTGCCTACCCTTTAGATACGTTACCAAACATCACTGCCCTAACCATAGTGTATTTCATCTTAAGCTTTTTCTCCTTTGTAATTCAGCATTCAAAATCATGTTATGTTTTACATATGTTTTGAATACTTAGAATGTTTTAATAGTATAAAATGAAAGCATGCATAATTATCATTGTTATATACACATAATTTTCTTCTATATATTCTTTATATATTAATTAAAACCACAGTCACTAAATGTTTAAATATAGGTAAATACAAATTTTTTAGACCTTCCCTATAGTCTTTATGTATTCTTTATAATTCTATAGGTAATTTTACTGAATATAAGAATTGTTTTGTGTTTTGTTCACAGACATATATTTGCAGAAAATAAATAGTGCCAGGCACATATGTGAGGCTCAAATTACATTTGTGGGATCTCTACTTAGCAGTCATCTTATGCCAGAGGGAGAAAATGAAATCTTAGTCAATTCTAAGCAAATCCAGAAGTTTGAAGTTTAAACCTTGCTAATTCAAGAGTCCCAGGAGTTTTCTCACTGTTTTTATTCAAATTCTATGGGCCTATCCCATACAGATAAAGTGGTATGGGAGGAGGTTCTTTGTTTACTTGTAATTCAACACTTTGTAAATCATTGTACTCTTATGATTATTCTTAACTGGATCTGCCAAGATGTTCAGTTTGTCCTCCAAATCCTGTGAGATGGTCTGCAGAATTAGTATGAGCACTCTGCACCCACTCATTCATACTCAAGGCCTTCTTGAATATCCCCATCCTTGTCCTAGTCACCCAACTGCCTACCTTGGAGATATGAAAACCCTAGAGCCATCCACTCTGAGGCTTATGAAGTTTCAGCCATAAGAGTCCCTGCCTAGTATGTTAGTGGCTAAGAACGGCATATGCTCTTTACTGAAACTTCTCATCTCCTATCTTTTTTTAATGCTGCTGTCTCTCTCTTCATGCTGTGGATCATTTTCCTCCCTCTACGGTCTCCTCCGAGGAGCAAAAATGAATAGCATCCATGGTGGCATTGTAAGTCATACCATCAAGTACATTTCCTTACATCCTGAACCCATTTGTACCCTAAGCTGAACTGAAAGGAATAGTAAATGAAGCACTGGCATGGATGGAAAGATCTGCTGTGTCAAATGGTAGTTTTTTCCTTACCTGATTTTTTCTTAATCAATGATCTGCTTTCACCCCAAGGTCATTGCTTCAGTATAGAGGCCGGCCATTGTTTCTTATCGAAAATTATAGAGCATCTCTTTGTGTGATGGTTAGAAAGAATAATAGATAGGCAAATCAAAAACAAACAAAAAGCAGAACTGAGAACTGATCCTGATTAGCCTGCAAATTCACCACGGATGATACTGAGGAAATGACATTCCCTCAATCTTGGATCCAGCCACTGAAACACCATCCCTTAGTCCCCTTCATCCCCTTCAGGCCTGTGATCTTGTGACCTTATGCTGAACTCTGAGAAGTTTTATAATAGTTAATTGCAAAATTTCTTCTGCTCTGTGCATACTCATTCCATAATCCCTTTTTAGCAAACTAGTCCCTTCTGTAATACAAGATCATAGGCATGGTGGTGGGAAGAGAAAGGACTCAAACTTCCTAAACCCTAAATCTATGTTTCCAACTTCTAAGTCAAACAGCCTCCATCTAAAGGTCAATATTCACTGATTTTTGGAGGTTCCTATGCTTCATGAATCTGTCCTGGTCTCACCCCATGTTGTGTCATCACCTTCACTGGCTCTGATTTTATGGACACATCTTATGAAATCCCAATATGAGATTGTCAGGACCCTGACTATCCAAATGGAACCTGAACTTTTTTACAGTAACTATTCCTCTAATCTCTATATTCCATTGCTCACCATATTTAAGTACCAATCAGAATTCAAATGGTGCCACTGTATCTCCTCAGACATGATGTCCCTCTCCAGAGACACTCTCAACATTAGTCTAGAAAAGTCTTACTAGCTTCTATCCCATAGTGATTTCTTCCTTGTGGTGACTTTGTACTGTGCCAGCTTAGCTAAATTGAAACTGTGTTGCTGCTAATCCCTTTTTTCCTAGAACTCTTGGCTAGATGGGTGATATATTTTTGTGTGAATTCTGGAAGGAACAATTAAAGTATCAGTCATGTTTATTCTCTGAAGACTGATGTAGGGTTAGACTGTGCTACAGCTCATTTATATTGTCTTGGAACACAGAGCCCATCTTGTCGGCATAAGGTAGCACCTAAATGCAGCTCTTTCCACTCCAATCAAATCTTCTTCAGCTACTCTGATTCCTTGGCCAGGTATAGATTTTGTAACATAATGAAGGATGCCAGCTTTTCCTGCAGGTCACTATTATCACTAAAGAGGGAAACTTGGGGACACTGAGAGGTCAACATGGATTCCAGTTCACATATAGTTTCTAGTTCATCTTGGCTCTCCCCTGCTTGACATCCATCTTTTCTTTCCAAATGCCTGTCCTGTCAACTTTAGGCCAGGCTCCAGATGCAGGAACACAGCCCATAAGTAAAGCATTTAACTAACCATGACTGTGTAAAACCGAATCCCTTATTATGACTTCTCATTCTATGTCACACCTACGGGTTCTTCTTCTCTGATCAAACTCTAAATCACATACTCTTCTCCTCCCTTTTTTGAAAAACGTTTGGCATGTGTGCTATGTCACTTTCTATGTACAAAAATGACTGAAAAAGAAGATCTGGTATATAGTTTGCACCTAACAGGTACTTAATGTTTTACTAAACTGACCTAAAAGACCTGAAAGGCATATACGCATTAACACTCTACAGTTTTAAAACTCTCAATAAGTGTGGCCAAGAAAGGGTAAAGAGACATTGGAGTGGACTTTTGGTGTATGAGTAAAATCTGATTGTTAAAGAAAGGATCCATGCTGAGACAGGAGGTCTCCTAGGGTCCCATCATAATGTTGTCACTAGAGAGGCTTCACAAGAGTGTTTTTCAAATTTTAAACAGCCACTGGACATGTGATGGACATAAAAAACAGCAAATTTAGGAGCATAAAATTTCTATTTTTTAAATAATAAAAATAATGTGTTTAAATTAATAGTAGTTACTAGTAATGGTAATAACAAAAGTGATCTCACATAAGTGAACAGGATAAAACTGTGCAACATCATTCATCATGATTCCTATATTCTACTTAATGGCAAATTGTCATAGGTGAATGTTCACAAATATTGGGCTTTGTTTCTTAACATTTCCTTCTATTAAATTAGAAAACCCTAATGCCCACCAACTCAGCATAAATTTTGGGTGGTTCTATTATAGTTCTGGGAGTTATGATTTAAAATAAATAGGAGTGTCTTGATGGCTCAGTTGGTTAAGTGTCTGACTTCAGCTCAGGTCATAATCTCACAGTTCATGAGTTCGAGCCCCACATTGGACTCTGTGCTGACAGCTCAGAGCCTGGAGCCTGCTTTGGATTCTGTATCTCCCTCTCTCTCTGCCCCTCCACCACTTGTGCTCTGTCTCTCAAAAATTATTTAAAAAACTTAAAAGAAAAAATACATTTGTTGTAAGTTTAACAAAAGAAACTTGTTGAATTGGTTGCCCTGAAGCACATCCAGCCTACATTCTAACCAACTCATTGGTCTAGCCAAAGATATGTCTCTAGCTAAAAACAAAGAGGAATTATTAGTCTCATAACAGATAATCAAAGACAATGACAGCTTGATAGGGAAATCAAAGGAAAAAACTGGTTTATATATCTCTGTGTAGGATTAGCCAGAGGCGTCAAAAGTGTTACCAGGAACCAGGTTTATTAACCTAGTAAGTTTCAGACAGGCCCCAACTGGCAATTATAATGATCACATGATGAAAAGAACCTGTTCAAATATTAAATGTAAAAAGTAAAAATTCCTTTCTCTAGTCAAGCTTATCAGTGCTATGGTGCCCTGTCTTCTGGCACTGTGTGTGTGTGTGTGTTACAAGGTTAAAAGAATGTATGGAATATTAATAAAAGATGTATTTCCAGAGTTAAAAAAGAAGAATTTAGCCTGCAAAGGACTTTTCATCTTCTGTTATATATAATTTAAATATGATTTTCAGTTATGTGCCACAAAGTTTCTGAACAGCAAAGAAAATACTTGTGTTATAGGAGTCAAACTTCAATAATATGATTTTATTTACTCTTTAGAAACTTTGTTACATATATATTTTAAAGATACCATTACATACTAATGGGTTATAGTACAGTGTTAAACTATCTTTAAAGTCATGGTATGTTTAACAAGACAAATTCTAGTAGTTTTGCTAGGAAGAAGTAAGTTCATGCTCTCCATGATTCTAAATATATCGCTAAGACACACAAATATTACTTAAAATCATAGATATCATGTGTTTTTAAATCTTAATTCCAGTATCACTAACATACAATGTTATATTAGTTTCAGATATACAATTTAGTGATTCAACTCTTCCATACAACACCTGGTGTTCATCATGACAAGTGCCCTCTTTAATCCCCATTACCGACCTATTTAGCCCATCCCTCCACCTACCTCTCCTCTGGTAACCATCAATTTTTCTATAGTTAAGATTCTTTTTTTGGTTTGTCTTTTTCTTTGTTTTGTTTCTTACATTCCACATGTGAGTGAAATCATATGGTATTTTGCCTTCATCATGATTTTTTTAAGATCTATTTTCAGCTCAGAAATTATATGAGAATCTTTTCCCTTCAAAGCCAAGAAACTTTAGTCACTGCATATTTCTCCACACAGTGTTCTGAAAAGATGTATAATCAGTGTCCATGAGTTGATGATATTCACTATTTTCAGAGCTTGAATCCAACACTGAACAATAAGTCACAGGCATGTTATTTGCCATCAGTTCTCAAGAAGCAGGACAGGTATAGAGTTGCATTCAGATGCAAACACTAACACTTTGAGAAGAACATTTTGCTTTAGAATTTACAACTAAAGATGTTCCATAAGTACTTACTACTACCCTATGATCCTGATAAGCTTTTTCCAGTCTACACCATAGCTCATAAATTAATAACTATCAAAATAACAAAAATTATCTTACATCTTGATTTATAGTGATATAGATTGACAAAGAGTTTAACTCCTTTCCATCACATAAATGTATATACGCAAAGCTAAGCTTAATAGCAACTTAATTCAACTGTATAAAATGAAATATTTCTCTTCCCATCTTCTGTTGATATATTTTTTAATGTTTATTTATTTTGAGAGAGAGAGAAAGAAAGAGAGCAGGAAAGAGGCAGAGAGATAGGGACAGTGAGAATCCCAAGGAAGCTCTATACTGTGAGCACAGGGCCTGACGTGGGGCTCAATCGTATGAACCATGAAGTCATAACCTGAATCAAAATCGAGAGTTGGGCACTTAATCAACTGAGCCACGCTGGAACCCCTCTTCAGTTGCTATTATTCTTCCCCAGTGAATGTTATTAATATTGTGAAACACCCAACTGTGACAACTATCATAGGATTTTTGCCAATAGCCAGATTCCTATTTTTTCCCCAAGATTATTCGTCCTGAACTGCTGGTTCAATTAGCTTCTTGGTAATCTAGAGTAAGTATCTATTCATTCCACAACTTAATTTTTAAAATAAATAACTGTGTTTTACATTTTATTCTTTAAATACTGTTATTCTACCACTCCAGAGCACACTGATATTATTTAGAGATAAGATTGAATCATTTTCTGTGATAAACATCACTTTTTACACATACTAGACAAAACTTACGATTTATCAGAAGTCACATGTAGAAAAGGACAGTTGATTTTTTTAACTTGATAGAGTTGACACACAATGTTACATTAGTTTCAGGTGTACAACATAGCGATACAACATCTCTGTATGTTATACTGTGTTCCACCACAAATATAGCTACCACATGTCAACACACATCGCTATTAAATGTCATTGACTATATTCCCTATGCTGTGCCTTTTATTCTGGTGACATTCATAACATAACAGGGAGCCAATCTCTCTCACTCTCCTTTACCCGTTGTGCCCATACTCCACAACCTGCCCTTCTGGAAATTAACAGCTTATTCTCTTTATCTATAACTCTGGTTTTGCTTTTTGTTTATTCATTTATTTTGCTTAGAAACTGACAGTTTCAATGGCTTTTCAGAGTTTCACAAAGAAATTATATTTCACATTATGAGTGAATAGCTGCTATTGCCTTCCAGGCCAATAAAATCTAGTAATTTTTTCCTTTATTCATTTTCACTGTTCAAACACCTCAAGAGGTCAGGGTGGAGATTATAAGACTCTAATGACCTAACCTTGAAAGCCCCAGAACCCTGGAAGTCCACAGCCTCCTATTGATCAAATAAGTGACTAAGGCCATTCTAGATAAGTAATAAAAAGACTTAGGCCTCAGCTCTAAATGGGAGGAAAAGCAAAAAATCTGTAGCCATGTTTCCTTTACCACAGCATACACACATTTCTGAAATTTAAAAATTACTTTAGTATTATTAAACTGTTTATGATTTAGATTTGGCATTCCAAAGCCTTCTTACAAATATTTGTAAGGTTTACTCATTTATTTTCATGAAACCTAACGTTGTCTCCCTCAATAAATTCTTAAACTTTTTAAGTCGACTGAAACTTCTGACGCAATTTCCATATAAGTAAATTGACGTTATAGAAATGACTGTGCTATCTTTAACATTTTTCTAGAGGGAATCCTAGAAAATATCATTTCTGATATTTTCCATGCAAATTTTCAATGTAATCATCCACACTGGTGCCAGTAAAAACCAGGCATAGTGGAAACACACTTGGGAAGAAAACTGATAAAAGTGATAAAAATGCAAAGTTAAAGTTGTCTTGCTGACTTTAGAACTTTAGTAAAGCAGAATGAGACCAAAGGAATAAATGCCTTACCTGTGGATGGCACAGGACATAAAAAGTTGATAAGAAACAAGAATTAAAACCTCAAATGTAATTAGAGATACTGCGATGCAATACATTAGAAGTACTTAAGAAAAATAGCAAATGGAAAAATTTTGTTGAAATAATGTAACAAAAAGGAATGTAAGAATGAAAATATAAAGTCCCATTATATACATAAAAATATGATTTGTTTAGTTTTCTAGACTTATATAAAACATATAGATTCTAGTCTCAGTTCTAGTTTTAACATATTATCATAATGAATACAGATAAGTCAAAATCTCTTCTCTCTGTATATATTAAAAAATATATATAATGCTGTTTATATATATATTTGTATTCATATGTACATATGTTACATACACATACGTGTTATATACATAATGTAGATATATATACCATATGTAATATGCTTTATGTGTATATGTGCATATATATATACACTGCATTATATATACATGCAGTGTGTATACATATATGTATATTCACATGTATATCCAATTCAATCTTTGTAATATAAACATACATGTGTATGAACACTTGTATAGTATATACTTACACACAGGCACAAATTCACATGTACATACATATGTAATATCCAATATATATAAAGTACATAATAGATATAAATATAAGGTATCCAATTAGTTTATAGATATGTAATTTATGTCATACATAATTTATATATCGATGCATAGTTTGTAACTAACATAGGTCAATTAGTCTATTCTTATAAAATAATTCATTTGAATGATAAAAACTACAAAGATGACAGATATATACTGAAAAGTTTATCTCCCTCCTACTCTTCTGGTTCTAATTCCCAGAGTAGACCAGGAATAATAGTTTCTTATATGCATGTGCACACGCGCACAGACACACACACTCATATATATCTATACTCATATATATCTTCCCATGAGGGAAACATGGAAGAATGTTTTCCATAGCCCCATGAATAGTTATATTATATTCTTTTCATGATTTGTTTTCATAATTTAACTATTCGATATATATATATATGTATATATATATATATACACACACATATTTAGTTTATGAAATGCCACTGTAATTCTTTCCCTCAATTTCCATGGAGTTATTTAACATTTTTAAATTAATTATGAGTGCTTCACATATTTTATATATATAATAAATGTGATTTTTTCAATTTTGTCTTTTGATTTTCATAGTTAAAAAAATTTGACACAGTTTTATAAAACTACGCATACAATTTTACCTTTTTAAAAATTTTATCTTTTTTTAAATGCCATATTATACTTGGCACTATTTGATTCCTAAGAGTCCTTAGCTCTATTTTCAAGAACAGTGACCTACCATTTCTGAACTTAGAAGAGAGATCTACAGAGTGACACTTTCTGAAGTCAAAGAAAGAAATGTAACCTATCAAAGTCCAGGAAACAAACACAATTATCCTAAAGCTCTTCAGTGGTGACTAAAAGGCATGAGCATTTAGCATCTTGTCTTAGCTCTAACTTTTGTGCTTCAGTTCATTTTAGTGGCACTAACAGAAAATGTATGTTTGTCCTGAACTTTATACTCTCAGCTATGGTGTAGAAACAGCTTCCTATTTCAGTCAATAAATCAGTAAATATACTACCAACTTGAAGATGCATCTAGCAGTTCTCTAGGTATGCAAATGATGACAAGAAAAATACAAAGCCTAGCTTTTATATATTTAAAGTATACGTACTAATTTGGGGGAATAGATTACACACAGTAAACACCTGTAGAATGATAATCAAGTAAATCCGGGTCCAATTATAAATTTTAAATAGAGACTTATCTATGAGGGTAAATATAGATAGAATAACTTAGAATTTGAGAAGTACATTAACATACTTATATATTATAGATAGGAATGAAATAAAAGTTTGAAAGTAAAGGAAACTTTTTTAAACAATAGAAAAATGTGGAATAAATGTCACTTTAAAAAAATTAAAATTAAAAATAATGTGGAAACTAATCTTCCAGGATTGGAGATTTCGTGCTGAAGAAAAATAAGAATTAAGATGAAGGTTAGGAAGAGTCCTAATTTCTACAGAAGGAAAGAAAGATCCATGATATGTTTTTGAGACACTGATAAATTTTAGAGAGATTTCTTATCATTTAATGTGACATAAACTGGAGGAGGAGATAGAAGAAGGGATATCTGTTGTTGCAGTGGCTTCTGTGCCTTAGATGACAAATACCACACGGGAATCTGTGATGCTAGAAATGGAGTAATATAATAAATCGTAAATAATTTTAAATGACTTCAGAATGAGTCAAAGGCTAAAGCCTAGCAGCATGGCTTAATCTGTATACTGTGTATTGAAAAGAATGTTAATTGAGAAAAAAAAGAAGAATGTTAATTGAGAAGAGGATGTAAATTTAGGAAATGAACAATATATTATGTTTTAGCATAGAAGAATATTGCTATTTTGTCTTTAATGCACTTTTAATTTTGACTTAAGTAATTACAATTTCAAATTGGAATGTGGTTTAAACAATTGAGTAAAATTTGCATTGGTTAGAATTATGGGCTCTATTCCACATCCTTTCAAGGCTGAAAACAATTCTACCATAGATTGTCTCAGATGATTAGAAATCAGCAGAATGTATCTCTTATGTATTGGTTCAAAAGAATTTTTAGACAATTTCTTCATCTAAAATTAAGTCAAAAGAGTCTTTTGGGAAGTCTTCATAAGTCTTTCCCAAGATAGGGTATCTTTTGAAGAAAACTTTTTTCTTCTATTGACTGTCTTATAAAAAAATTGAGAGAAATAACAATAAATTTACTAAAGACTTTCCTACCTACATCCTAAGTATTGTTCATGAAAACATGAGAAAAACTGTTTAGCAACAGTCTTTTCCTAAAAATCTTGTTCCTGATGTTGAAAAAATATTCTTATTTTGCTAGGAGCTTCAATGTCCACCTTCAGATTAGGCCTAGTCTCACAATTCCTCTACATTCTACCAATCCAAAATGTTCCACAATTATTTATTTCTACGCATGACGTGGCTATATAAAGAAATAAAAATTACAATTCTAACTTTGAGAGAATATTAAATATTCAACCACTATATCTTTGTACTATAATGGAACTTCAAAGTCACATTAACTGCCCATTTTGATAAATATTCTAATTTGTAGAAAAATTCACCCTTACAAATGAGTAATATTACCAGAGTTATTTCTAAGAATTTTAAAAGAAAAAAATAAGTTTATGTTCTGTTTTCACATATAAATTTTATTTGACATTTAACCTTTCTGTGTGTCAACAATTCTAGGATCACTATGTCACTTTGTCTGGGAAGGAAGGAATTTCTGAGACATGGGACTTAATTTTAAAACTGAGATGGTTACCCTATGAGACTCTCTACTTTATGAGTGTTAATTCACTATATTCTGCTTACAACCTGGAAATAGTAAATACAGGAAACATTTCCCTGCATTAATGCTTTACTTTTTATCTAAGAATCATACTTTTCAAAGCACAGAACAAATTCTTTTTTAAAAATTTTTTAATATTCATTTATTTTTGAGAGTGAGTGGGGGAGGGGAAGAGAGAGAGGGAGACACAGAATCCAGCAGGCTCCAGGCTCTGAGCTGTCAACATAGAGCCTGACATAAGACTTGAACTCCCAAACTGCAAGATCATGACATGAGCCAAAGTCAGATGCTTAACAGACTGAGGCACCCATACAAATTTCTAAATTATTTTAACAAGTATTTTTCTTTTTAGGAATGTTATAAAGATGGAAACTCATAACTCCTGTAGACTTTGGGAGTTAATACATCAAGTTCACCTAGCATGCTAGTCACATGCATGAAAAATAGAGATAAATCAACATCTCTTCCCTCTGCAGCTTCACCTTATGGAATAAGCAAGAAAAATAGATTTTTAAAACGATTTTAAAATCTCATGTTGTGCTAGGAAGCATATGTCAGAGTTTATTTCTTTAAAGTGTTAAAAAAAACATCAGTATGAAAGGGAAATATTTTTTATAAATAATTTGTATTCATTACATCTAAGTGTCCTTGATCAAAACTGTAACATTAGAAAGCTCATGGGATTCTCAATATGAATTTTAATTGAGATTTTCTGACAGGTTTAAGTGTAAATATCACCAAAAAAAAAAAAACCCACCTGTATCCAATATATCAATTTGTATATGTAGACTCTAAAAACCCTACAGTGCTTTTCATTATAATGATCCTGACAGTATATAAAAACCATATTTGGAATGCTGTGCATATCTAAAAAAAATTGGATAATGTTCAAAATTCGTATTCCAAGTGACTTATTAAGATTATGTAAACAACAAAATCAGTATTTCCAAGTTCTAAAGATATTAGTGATTCATAATACAATTAATATACATGTATATCATACAGTTAATACACCTGAATTCAAACCTAATAGAGCACAAAGAGTATAAAAGATTGTAAAGAAATATATCTATGAACAAAAACCATCATAATCTATCAATACATTCAAATAACACTACTTATATCATATCATTTTCTTTAAGTAGTCTTTTCTCCCAGACATTCCCTGTCACTAAAAATTAAAGCCCAGAATTTTTAGCTTTGTATAAAAATGTAGCCTGTCTATATTCATCTGTTCCACATCGAAAAACTTCTGCTCCAAATTCTTCTATGCAGAGTGTACTTTACTATCTACAGATTAGGATTTTCAATGCCCCTATATGTATTGGGCAACTCCATTCTTCTATGCTTCTCTAAGCCAAATATCAAGGTATGGCTCAAATCACTTTCTCAAATAAACATTTCTGTAACTATGTCATCTGAAGTTCTCTCCAGTTGCATTCTGAAATCATGCAACACATATTCTATAGTTGAATAATCTATACTTTTAAAGGATATCTGTGCTATATTCTTTTTTGCTATCAGTAAAATCACATAGTAGATATTCAATAAATGTTGTTGAATTAAATAACTCATCTGGAAACACAACTGTGTGTAATAATAAGAGATTATTATCAATAAATGATCTAGTAGAGTTGCTTTCAATTGTTCAGAGTAAATGTATAACATATGAAGCCTTTGACACATTTCCACAGATCTGGCAGAAGAGAGAAGATGACATTTTTCTACCCTCAACATGGAACAATTAGTTTGCTACATTCAATATAGAAAGTATTTCTGAAAATAATACAGGTTTCTAAGTCATTAGAAATCATTTTACTTTCGATTTGCGAATGTTGAACCAGCCCTGTAACCCAGGAATGAATCCTACTTGATCTTGGTGGATAATTCTTTTTATGTGCTGTTGGATTCTATTTGCAAGTATCTTGTTGAGAATTTTTGCATCTGTATTCCTCAAGGATATTGGCCTGTAGTTTTCTTTTTTTGCTGGGTCTCTGTCTAGCTTGGGAATCAAAGTGATGCTGGCTTCATAAAATGAGTCTGGAAGTTTTCCTTCAATTTCTATTTTTTGGAATAGCTTGAGAAGAATTGGGATTAATTCTGTTTTAAATGTCTGGTAGAATTCCCCTGGGACGCCATCAGGTCCAGGGCTTTTATTTGTTGGGAGATTTTTGATAACTGATTCGATTTCTTCACTCGTTACGGGTCTGTTCATATTTTCTATGTCTTCCCGTGTGAATTTTGATAGTGAATGTGTGTTTAGGAATTTGTCCATTTCTTCCAAGTTGTCCAGTTTGTTGGCATATAATTTTTCATAGTATTCCCTGATAATTGCTTGTATTTCTGAGGGGTTGGTTGTAATAAGTCCATTTTCATTCATGATTTTGTCTATCTGAGTGCTCTCTCTTTTCCTTTTAAGAAGTCTGGCTAGAGGTTTGTCAATTTTGTTTATTTTTCAAAGAACCAACTCTTGGTTTCATTGATCTGTTCAATTGTTTCTTTGGTCTCTATGTTGTTTATTTCTGC